>NC_068960.1:14852816-15087816 GCF_026419915.1 Harpia harpyja | reverse complement strand
GGGAGGGAGGGGGGAAATTGGGGACATGGGAATGGGGTTTGGCTAAAATATTAATTAATGAAGCAAAAAGGGGCCCCACTGCACCAACTATCATATATCACCTGTCTTAAATTATTCACTGTTTGTTCAAAGCCAAAGGTTATGTTCTTATTAGGGGTGCTTCTCTCGACACTTGTACATAAAAATCAGATTAAAACCTGTCCGAAGGCACCCTTTTAAAGCATTCCACCAGGCCGTATTCAGCTATTTAACCATAACTAGTTATTTAGGCAAAAACTGCTAGTTAGACCATTAACAAGCATTCTTTTTATATTTCTTCCAGTAAAATAAATTATTGATATCATTGCTGACTTTTATATTATGGGAGGGAAAAAAACAATAATAAAAAGGTGATAAAAGCACTGTTTCTATTTTTTTCTTTTTTTTCCAAAAAAGAAAGTAATAAAAACTTAAATTCTTTGTACCAGTAAAAAAAATGTATAAAATTTACATCCGTGCAGTGGAGTTGTTAAGTTCTAGAAATACACAGCCTATGATGCTTTAGATTTAGCCTAGTAGACCAACTGTTAGAGACAGACGTATCATTTTTATGGAATTATATGATAATCATATTCAGATTTATATAAGCATTTTACAAGTATTGCAATCATTGAGTAGAGATAATCATGGTATTTTCATCAGCTTGGTACTTTTTGAAACATGACTGTGTCGTGTAAACAATCTGCAATTTTTCAAGGCATGACAACTTGCCCCTATTTTATTTTCAAACCAAGGCCATTTTGCTAAATACTGGGCCCAAGACAACTTTTCAACTGGGACAAAAGAGGGACCTTCTTGTGACCGAGCACTGACTGGAGAAGGCTGCTTGGCTGGGTCTCGGGCAGGTGCAGCCCAGCAGACGCCCAGGTGGCAGTTTCAAGCATAGTTGAAAAATTGCAGTTTGTCTGTGCATATGTTTGGACTCTTTCCATGTTGTCCTGTTTACAAGTTAACCTAAGTTGGGGTGTTTGTCACGGGTCTTCTTGTTTTTGTATTTAAATAAATAAAGCAGAAAACTGTCTCGCTACAGTTTTGCTGCAGATAGTTATATCCTCATGTGTAATGTGCGTGCCTACTGGCAAGCACCTTAGTAAATTATCAACTCACCGCTGTGAACCTGCCAACTTGCTATAACAACTCTGCTTTAAAAAAAGTGTTTGTGATCAGGCTTTCTCTTTGTCATCGTATGTGCATGCAGTATGATCAGTTGAACAATAACCATCAATAAAGTTTCACAAGATTTGAAAACAAAGTTTCTGTAGCATTTATATCTAAGAATGAAAAATAAATTATCTTTAAAATTGAAACAGAGAGAGAAAGAGACTATATTAATGAAAAATGGGGCAGTAACATATATTTATACTGGTGAGGGAATGAACTGAAATTTATTAAGAGTTCAATCCCCACATTTATTATGTAAGATATATGAAACAAGCCTCCTATTTTAAAAAAAAAAAAAAAAATATATTTCATTTAAACACCATGATAAAAGCAACGTGAAAAATGTTTACCAAATGTTAGGCTTCCAATTCAAAGTGTGGATGATACATCTTTTTTGAAATTGCACACACAAAATGTCTAATGTGGGGAATAACAGAATTTATTTGCAATTTTAATTTTCATGAGATGGCTTTACAACTCCCACTCTCCAAATGATTATATGGCATTTTAGTCTATTAAAATAATCTTGAAAGGTTGAGGGTGCAGCCCATGTTAGAAAATATTTTGTTTATAAAGCTCCTACAGTACTCCTAGTAGTCATTTTAAACTGTATGTCTGAAATAGTTATGTAAGAAAAGCATTTGAAATTTTTTTACAATATATATTGGGAATGTTTTCACTTATATAAATAACTACTGATAATATGACTTATGAAAAAAATTATTACTACCATATGTGGAACATAGTGACTTCTAAACAGATTTAAAAAAGCACCCTACAAACCCAGAAAATGTGTATATCTGTCTTTAGAAATTAGTGTTTATATCACAACCGTGATTTGTGAATAAAAAAAAAAATGGTTTGTAATATCAAAATAAAAGCTTAGTCTGAAAAGGTAAAAATACGTTGGTGTTCAAAGTCATTTTCCTTTTCCTTTTTACCGCGTTGATCGCAGAGCTATCCACAGTTGCACCATCCATTCTGTACACAACATACTTACAAACAGCCGTACCGCTGACAAGGTTCCCAGCTTTTTTACTGCCCGGCAGTGGTGTTTGGCAGCCGGGCTGGGCAGAGGAGCCCGAAGAGGTTAGTGCCCGCCCTGTGTGCGTGTGCATGCGTGTGCGTGTGATTCAGCTCGGGCCTAGGTTGAAGGTTTGCTTCCCCAAAAAGCAAGGTTAATCCAGCATCAGATGTGTTTTTCAGGCAACCCTACGTGATACATGAGGAAGAATTGGGTTTTGTTGGTAGGAAGAAAAAAAGGCAACTTCCAAACTGACTGCTTTTAAACAGGACATTTCATCTAAGAGGATCACAAAAATACCACTGAGATGAAATGTGCCTGTAGCTGCTCAGCCAACTGCTGCTCAGGGAGCACCGACACTGGGGAGGGCCAGTTACTAGTGAATATGTGCCCGCTGCTCTCAGCCGGGCCCCGCACCACTTCTCTCCAGTGATGGATGGGAGTTAGCCTTCTCTTTAGCTGTCTTTGTCATGGACAGCTCCTATTTCTGTGCACCATCAAGTACAGAGGAGGAAGGAAGGATAACTGTTCTAGAAGGCTCCTTCTTCTCACTCCCAGGTTTGTCGTCCAAGCCGCAGGAAAGACAGCTACATGCTTGTAGGTCTGGACTTACCCATCAGTCCAACAGGTCATGATGAGGCTGATGAGCTTAATGTGCTGTTAATCATGTCACATGCACGCTAACAGAATTACGTGACTCTTCTACCTGGGTTCCTGTTATATTGTAGTTTAGCAAGGGAAGAGAAGACATAAAGATAAGGGACTAAATATTGCATGTTTTGCAGTTTAGCAGCAAGGTTTACTCTAAAAAGTGCTTCGATCCTTCTGGGAAGGTAAAGAGAAGAAACCCTGATGTTTGCCAGGAATGGTGAGGAGGTATTATGTTATGCTTCCTTTATATCTTTACAGGAAATACAAGTGCTAAATGTTCAGGAGTGCTCTCCTCCACACCATGCATGATGGATATATTGACAGTGTTTCCTTTGGTGGCTGGATGAAATGACAAAGGTAGAAATATTGAGTAAGATTTGGACTGAAGGAAGGTGAGAAGCATGTGAATAGATAAATGCGAGTGGTGCGCGCACACACACACACAGAACCTGAAACACCACATAATTTTCACATGGTTGGATTCATCTGCCTGTTGTCTGGTATCATTATTTATGATTTAATGCAGTAGTGCTTCCTTTCTTGGCCAAGTAGCCAACACATGCTAAATTAATAAAAACTTTGTATTGAACAATTGGCCAGGGAATAAGCAAAGCATCCTGTGTACCAGAAAGAAAAAAGGAAAATGCAATAAGCTTTTCAGGGTATTTTTTCCAATTATTTAAAGTTCTAATACAGCTTTAATCGTCTAGCAAAGATTAAATTCAATCCTTTTAGGAAATCTTAGGCCTGTCCCTGTATACCATGTCCTCTACTACTCTGTCCTTGGTCATCTTTAAGGACATCCAGGTTGTTTATTAGCTTCCTATTTGGGTAAAACGTTAAAATTTTTAACTAGAATTTAATTTTCTTTAACTTTCTGGGAACTTTGTCTTTGGTTTGAATTGCTGTTGTGCTGTATTGCTGTTTCTTACCTCAAGTGATTTTTTTTGCAAGTTTGACATGTTCCTATTGCCACATTTTTTCAGTTTTACAGTACAGATGTGTGAACAAAAAAGGCTGTGCAAATTATTCCCTCCCTAAAGTAGAGCTGAAATATCATCATTTTTTAGGCGGAGGGGAGAGAAGAAAAAAGAAGAAAAAAAAAATAAAAAGCAACCTTGTTTCAGTCGGAAAAGAAGATTTGAGTGGGAGGTGAGATCAGAAGGGACACAATGATTTTGGAAGGTCTTCGAAGAATTTATGAAAGTATCAGCAAAACCAGTCATTTTACCAGTATTATAAAAGTTTATCATAATGCTTCATTTATTCCTAAAAGGCATATGCTTCACCTCTCTCTATAACATGAGCTTTATGCCAAGTCTTTCCAGACTGGAACTTGAGTCCTTACAACACATAACTTGATTCAAGCAGCAATGGAGATGTTTGCTTTTTGTCTGAAAGGGAAATTGTTCTCTGGAAGCTTTTATGCCTCTCCAGCACTTCTCTAGTGCTTTGCATACCAATAATTGTCTTGCAGCACTTAAAAAAAAAAAGCACAATGGACACAGACTAGGATCAGAAAAAAATCTAGGTAGTATATGCCAGTATATCATCAACTTGAATCTTTTCTTTTAATGAGGTAAGACCGAGACTAGCATGGGGAGGAAAAAGATTAAAAGTACTTCTAGATCCAAGAGCTGGTCCTGATTTTCTTACCTGGAAAAGAAAGGTTTTTATTTCATGCTGGTTCGTATTTTAAGTATGTGGGAACATTTCCTATATCCACACAAACAAAGGATGAATCTAATGCAACAGCAGTGTAGTTGAAACAGTGATGTGACTACCTGAGCATTTCACCACTTGCTTTAGTTGGCTAGCATACAACTCCTGCTATGCAGCAAAGCAATGAAACGTGCAGATTACCCATTTGCAAAGAGCAGATACTTTCAATTATAACCATGAAAAGACCTGGAAACATCAACGTTATTTTAGATGTCCAATCAGGCAGCATTCAGGGCCAGGAGCTCCTGTTCAGCTGTTGTTTAACTCTCTATAATAGATGCTGTCAAACTTTTCAGACTCCTACCTAATGTCCTACCAGGGTGCTCAAGGTAGGCAATCTTGGTTTATGTGGTTTGCAGTACCCAGTTAGGTAGGGGTACTAAGAGTAAGAATTTTGGGTGGAAGGGGAGGTAGAGGTCATTGCCATGCCCACTGAAACCATGTTCAAAGCACTCACAGATATATGTGGGAGATGGTTTTAAAAATCTTCTCTTGGCTCAACTTAATACAGGAATGGGTTTTTTTCTATATGTAGCTGCCATGTGTATATTGGGGCAAGTCGTTCTCAGTTCGCCTGTTAAAGACCTTCTATTTTACTTAAATAATTAGTCAGTGAGAAACACTTCTTCAATAGTCTGTTGGTTGGGACTCTGCCCTGGATTCCAGTCCCTGTTCCACATCAGTCAGAGTGAAAAAACCGTGCCTCCATGATCCCATTGATTGCTTTACAGGGATCAGATGATAGTGAAGTGTCTGTCCCTTCTCTTTCCCCTGAGACAGGTTGGCTTGTTGTAGGTTCCTGATTCCAAAAGAGATCTACAGCTGAAAATCCAAACTGGAGGAAAGCTCATTGTGTTTAAGGTACTTTACAGCACTCCAGTCTGCTTCTCAGCACTGCTTAGGGCTGGGTTTAGTTTGCTGTGTTAGCTTTGATTTACCCATGCATTGCCTGGGCAGCCTGCATGCTGAACCGATTTAATTATTCCATTCTTTAGCAAAAGGCCTGTAAGTCAGGAGTTCAGGACACAGGAAAACTGTCAAATAAAACATAAGTGAATGCAAAAATAATCATTTAATGGACGTTATGAAAGGACAGTAAACCAAACAGTTCAGTCCAATGGATGATGTATAACATCTAAACAAATATGACAACTAATTAAGGATTAGGTTCTGCATTTTAGATGACAGGCCTTATAAAAATGAACAGTTAGGTTATGTTGGGGAAAAAAAAGCTGCATTTTGCAAATGTCAGGCAGACAGCTCAGTAAGCAGAAAAGCTCAGTTATCCAATTAAAATAAATGTGCAGTGTTCTCAATATAAAGACCTAAAGCATCCTTCTGTTGAGGAGTTAAGATCCTGAAATATAAGTGGAGCAAAAAGTGCTCTCTATAAAGATTAATGTAATCTATCAAGATTAACATTTTACATGCTGGCAAAGGCATATAGTAATGTGTTTCAATTCCTGAAATTGGAAACATTAGACTAAGATCAGTACCAATTTAAACCCCAGGTAACCCCAAATATTGAATTGAATTCATTATTTACAACCACGATGGGCTAATAAACTTGCCCTAATGGCTTCTATGGGAAATAGATACCTACAGTAGGTGCGATCCTTTTTCCCACAATCGTCTCTGATACTTCATGTGAAATGTAATAAGTTGCATAAATGTAATTTAGGGAAAAGTCTTCCACTAAAAGTAATTCCTGATTTATTCAGGAGTTTGATTCCTGTCCTAAGAAAGATTAAGGGTGTTTCTGAACATTGTCGTGTGCATGGGTGTCATGAGAGAGGCCACAAAGTTTCAAGACCACCAGTGGGGGACATAGTTTAACCTTATTTTTTGTTGTTGCTTCCTAACAAAAGGAGGTTATTGCATAACAATGGAAAGAGACCGGTGGGAAGGGATCACAATTACAATGAAAATAGAAACTGGGTTGCACTTTCATCGTGGGAAAGAAGCAGCATAGAATCATAGAATGAGTTGGGTTGGGAGGGACCTTAAAGATCATCTAGTTCCAAGCCCCCTGCCATGGGCAGGGACACCTTCCACTACGCCAGGTTGCTCAAAGCCCCATCCAACCTGGCCTTGAACACCTCCAGGGATGGAGCACCCACAACCTCTCTAGGCAACCTGTTCCAGTGCCTCACCACCCTCACAGTACAGAATTTTTTTCCTAAGATCTAATCTAAATCTACCCTCTTCCAGCTTAAAGCCATTACCCCTTGTCCTATCACTACATGCCCTTGTAAAAAGTCCCCCTCCAGCTTTCTTGTAGGCCCCCTTTAGGTACTGGCAGGCTACTGTAAGGTCTCCCCAGAACCTTCTCTTCTCCAGGCTGAACAACCCCAACTCTCTCAGCCTGTCTTCATAGGAGAGGTGCTCCAGCCCTCTGATCTTCTTCGTGGCCCTCCTCTGGACTCGCTCCAACAGGTCCATGTCCTTCTTATGCTGGGGGCCCCAGAGCTGAATGCAGTACTGCAGGTGGGGTCTCACCAGAGCGGAGTAGAGGGGGACAATCACTTCCCTCGACCTGCTGGTCGTGCTTCTTTTGATGCAGCCCAGGATAACAGTTGGCTTTCTGTGCTGTGAGCGCACATTGCTGGGTCATGCCGAGCTTCTTGTCAACCAACACCTCCAAGTCCTTCTCCTCAGGGCTGCTCTTAATCCACTCATCTCCCAGCCTGTATTTGTGCTTGGGATTGCTCCGACCCATGTGCAGGACTTTGCAGTCCGCTATCTAGATCTCCATGATAACTGTCAGCAGAGCATATCTCTGTTTTAAGCCAAGATTTCAACCTGCCCTTTGGTGTAGATCTCCAAAATAAGAGTTTCTAAGGCTGGAAACTTATAACCACACACAAATTTTCTAAAAGGATATACAATTCAAGGCATTTGCAACAGAAGTAATGTGAAAAATATGGATTTTCTGGTGGTTTATAAAGCAGAAAGCAGAACATTATTACTAGGATGGAGGCTTTAGAGGCTTTACCAGAGGTATTAAAATGGAATTCAAGTTTGTGAGGTGCCTGATTTATAAAAAAAAAAAATCTGTCAAATGTTGAAATGAGAGGTGAGAATCTCAGCTTTGCAGTGCTTGAGAAAGCATGGAAGATCATGGCTGTAACACTTCCACCTCTGTTTGATTTTGCCACCCACAGAATTGCCACCATTTTTGTGAAGTGAGCAGTTGCACTTGCAACTCTGAGTGCCTCTGTGGTTCACCTTTATTATTCTAGAAGCTCTGTTTCACATCTTCTTGGACACAACTTTTGGTGTTCACCCAGAAGGGCAATGATCCAACTTCCTATTATTTGAGAAGAGTGATGGCCTGGGGACACAGACATTGTTAATTTACAGGTTCAGCTGATAAACTGCGTAACTGAGGTTTCATCACAGACTTGAAAGATCTGGAGCTCTGTTGCTCCACAGTTAAAAAGCAAACAAAGTTTTTTCAGGAAAAATGGCAAGCAAGAGGGGAAGAAATAATTTTATCTGGGAAGCTGAAAGGCAGCTTTTATTGGCAGTTCTCATATACTGAGAATAGAGAAAGAAATATGCATGTTTCTGAAGTTGGTAAATTGTGCTGGAGAGATGAGAAATTCCTGTGGGATGTCTCTAGATTCTGACACGTCTTTTTTTTAATTTTTTAAACGTGACCCGCTGTTAGGCCATGCTATAAAAATTCAACATTGTCCCCTGTCTTCAGCCAACTTTGTCCCATAATATCTGTTTCCCATGATAAGAATATCTGTATCCCTAGATATGCGAGGACGTAATTTGTGCACTGAGATTAAGAAGAAGACATGCATCACCATAGCGTGCTGTACCAGTCATTCACTCTGAATCCACTCTGAAATCTCTTATCTCTGGAAAATGAGAAGTGGCAACATGGCCTACTTTCTTTGATAATCTTCTTTCATAGCTTTATTCTCAATGGCTTTGAGGGGAAGTCAATAGAGAAATCTTTTTGCCCAGTGCCAAAATAATGGAAATACATGTGAATTTGTGCTCTCATCCAGTTGTCCATGTCTTTGTCATTTAGTCAGCCTGTTCCTGGCACCGCTATGTAGAATTTTACACCTGTGTGAAGCCCATCATAGGATTGCGGACAGGAAAATAGAATGGAACACCTAAGAAGGAAATCTCCAGTAAAATGAATTATTATAAGACAATTGGAGGCTTGTGAAAGTGAAAATCAAGCATTTTACTCTTACTGCAGGTCAGAAGGAATTAGGTACCATCATATACCATGGTTAGCATTGATCTGCCCAAATCTAGTAGGAGATCTTCAGAACGTTTTCATCACACAGCAAGCTACAGACAGGATTATTTGAAACTCCCCAAATGCCGGTTGCCTTATTTTAATGTGACTCTTCTGGTGGTTTGAAGTTGTTTTGTACAAAGCACACTCAGGATTTTAAGAGACTGAAGTCACCTAAAGAGATATGGTCCAACTTTGGCAGACACATTTGCCTGCCTACATTTGCCTAGATCTTTGACAAAAGACAGTTCTGTTCTTTTTTTACCATGAGATTTCTGCACTTTTTCCACCAATTTGAAAGTTCTTCTCCCTTCTAATTTCATTCCTAAACTTAAACTTCATTTTGTTCATGATTGAAAGAGACAATGTGGAGCAGGTAATTTTTTTTCAGTTCAGATGAAAGAGAAATTAAGACCTTAACTTGCTAATTGCCAGATCACTTCCTAAGAATTGTATTTTATGAAGATTTGGTAGCGTGCTAGAATATTTATACATAAATGCATTGTATTCACTTATCTGTGATTATTTAAAAATCAGTATAATATTTTCTAGTGCAACAGCCACTGTCTGAGTTAGTGGAAGCAGCTGTCAATAAATACATTTTGCTTGAAATTTTCTAGCTCTTATGTGTTGCATCTTTTTATTGTTTTGTGAAAAGCAACCATTGCATTGCGTATAATAGCGACTATATTTTACATCATGCAAAAATTGCCAGTTATTTTTAGACTGTGTGCGTTCTTACCCTTCTTAGACTCAGAAAGGACACAAATGCTTATTTTGTCAACCAGCGTTAGCAGGTTACTACTCATTTTTTCTCTCATGCACTAACAAACTTCTAAAGCTAAGCCTTACTTAGCTTTTTGCATTAATATCTTCTGCCTGCATATCAATGTTGTAAAAGAATGCTCACATACTAACTTTGCTGATTTTACTCCAAAGCTAACTTTCCTTTGCTCTTCCTCTTCGGTGGACAAGCAGCTGTGCTGCAAAAGGTAGATGATATACTGTGCCATTAGCCAAGTAATCTGGATTACTTTCCTCCTACTAATTGCCAGAATTACATTTAAAGATTAAAAAAGAGACAGAGAGGAAAAAAAAGAAAAAGAGAAAATTTGTTGGTAGTTATGCAGGTATGCGGAGGGAACTGAACAATGAGGTAAAGGAAGGCGGGTTGCTGAGTAAGCAGATCCTAGGAATTTTAAATAACTTTAAGGCTGCTAAAAGGAAAAGTTATAAGGTCTCTGGTGCTTCTGATCATTCTGCAGAAAACCAGACAGCATTAAAAGAGAACCTTTTCAATTATCTTTTGTGTAAGCACAAGCATGCAACAATACCAATAGTGTATTTTAATCAGAGAAGAGACAATTGCTTAAATTTGAACTTTTTTGTGCTTATTTGCAGGGCTCAGCTTACAGTATATAAGTATCTCAGGTGACCTGGTTTCTGTAAATACAGGAATGGATGTCTAACAGCAAATGGATACATTTTTTTTTCAAAATTACAGGTAAAAATTTTTTACTAGGGAGACAGAATTTCAGGATTTTAGAATGACCCAAGTAAAAGGCTTCTTTGGGACAGCTATGTATATTTTTCATGTGTCACAGGCTAGCTTTGTTTTGATCCTTGCCCATCATCTTTCTTTGACCTAAGGAGCCATAGAACTAACACAGTGTAGTTTCATTGTTAGAAAAAAGAGTTTTGAAGTCACTGAAGGTATTTACTTTTTGGTTGAAAACCACCAAAGCAGGAGAATTCACAGCTGTCTTCCTCCTCCTCCCCCTCCTGGGCACACAACAGGAGGGAAGCCTGAGCTCTGATGGCAAATGGGCTTTGGGAAGCTGCAGATTAGTACCAATTAAACCCACCCTAGAATTGCTCCAGCCTTCCCCTGGGTCGGACTAGGGACTTGCACTGGAATAGAGCTGAGATGAAGTCTCTGGCTGATAGATCATTACTTAAGGAGAACAGGAATGGATTAAAGAGCTAACACAGTCAAATAATAAATACATAATGTAAAACACACAAACGCAGCCACCTCAGGATTATTAAGACGTCACCATGTGTTGTCTGAGAAAGGCACTCCAAGTTGTCAGCTATGCCGGGCAATACTGATGAGTCGTAGCCACTTGCTTAGCAATGCAAGACATGGGCACAGGCTGCATACCTGTAGGGGTTTCAGTACAGGCTGATTGAGACCTTTGTGTTGTCCAGATGTAAGGCCACAATGACAACTGCTGAACCGTGGAAGAGAGCCCTGGCAATTCTTTGCCGGCTGTCCTGGTAAATAACTAAGGCATAGTCCAGTCCAATGTGATTATAGCTATTCCTCTCCTATCACTGGTGCCGGTCTTTCCTTAGGCCTTCTGTGTAATGGGGAACAAAGGGTGAGTCACTCTCTTCTCCCATATTTCTGCATACAGGAATTCTCTTTCAGCCTTCAAAGATAAATTTGACCTTGAAGAAAACACCGAATTGCTTTTCTCCATCTACATTGCGTTCCTCCACATACACAGGAGAAATTAATGATTTTTTTTTTTTTTTTTTTTACCTCATGCTTTCCTGAACATTTTTTATAATAACCCAACCTAGGTAAGTTATTTAAGGGTAATTGAAAAACTGAATTTGCCTAAAATCTCAACTGTGAAAGCAAAGCAACTCTTCTGTGAATCTGTTGATAATGTGGAGAAAAAGGACAAAGACTTATATAGGAGAAGGAAACCGACAGTCTTGTCAGGAAGTTTAGAAGCTTAGCTCTTCAAGCCGCTTTTAATTATCTCCCCCTAGATAGAAAAATCACCAGTAGCTTGTAACACAGTCATAGGGCACTCTTTCCTTTCATAACAATAAAAGAAGCATGTGCTAAAAAGTAATAGAAAACAACGCAGAAGACTTTTTACTATTAATGAACTGGTCAGTGCCATGCCCTCATTTACAATGGCCATCCATCTTTCAGAAAGTTTAACTTAAAACTGAAAAAGCCTCAAGATGGATGATGCAGAGGTTTGGGAAATTTCCTTATGATGGGCATCTGCAAAACCTCCGGGACTTCCCCTTATATGTGAAGTTGCTTGTAACTAAGAAGGTTTTACTGGAAGTATTACCAAAGTTTTAAACATTACTTCTAAAATATAGCAACTGTGATTGCACTGTTTTCAGTAGTAATTGCATTCCTACAGTGCAGTTTATGAAGGTTTTCTGAGACCTTATTTTTATATTTGATCCAGGAGAAGCAGTTTCCTTAAATAACGCAACTCAGTGGGATTTTTTTTGTTGGTTTTCCTTTTACAGACTCTTTTTACAATTCCTAATATTAAACTGGAGGAGATTGAGAAGATCAAACAGCAAGTAAAGATTTAAAAAGCATAAAAGACTCTGGAGCCAGGAAAAAAAACATCCAAACAAATAAAAGACCAAAGAAAACCCCCAAAGATTCATGCTTTCTCAGTATATTAACCTGACTTTAAAAGGGCAGAGCCCCATTGGGCTGATTTTTAACTAACTACAAGAGCTATCTTTCAAGAGGACCTGGAAAAGGGGATGGACATGCAGAGGAGCAGCCCCCCACACACTCTTGCAGAGCCATTCTTCCCCAAGAGTGCCTTGACCAGTGCTGAAGAGCATAATGCAAAGCCATTTTACATGGTTCTGTGGACCCCTCTGTAGCCACCTTCTCTTCCAATGGACAGTTCATCTGTGTTGTGAAAAGCACAAAGGCACTTGCATTTCACTTTTTGTACCCAAGCCATGTGGCAAACCTAGTCAGTTGGGTTTTAAAGCCTTTGTTCTTAGCCCCTGACTGATATATAGCACTGTGACAGGCATAAGTTTTCTCCTTATTCAGCATGAAATTAACTTGACATGTTCAAAGAAGCAAAGCTATCAAGCTAGGATCATAATCAGCGTTAGCTTCTTCAGGGGAATCTTCACAGTCAAACACTAAAATGTAATCTGTACATGCAACGACTCCCACGAGCACCTCTGGCACTGCGGCGGTCGTTCCACACATGCTCAAGAGCAGACATGCCCCGGCTGCCCTTGCAAAGGGGCGAAATAAGGAACGAATATTCCTTGTGCCCTCCCCCTGCCTTCCCACAGTAGCCCCAAAGTTGTCACAAGCCAGCCCAAATGCTTTGTTTTAAATATGCTTGTAATGAGTAAATGCATCCGTAGCCATTTGGATCTGGTATTTTAAATGCTTAAGTGCCTTTTGGGAAGCTTTTAGGCTGAAACATTGCTGTTAAGACACTGAAATATTAGTAAATCTTCCAAACGACACAAGTTCTAATGTTCCTCATTTCTGTGGTGCTGCATGCTGTGCTAATGACCCGGTGACTGGATTTTCTGCTTTTGAAAGCAGAGCTATATGCTGTAAAACTTTCATCTAAGTTGAGCTGCCTCTCTCTAATGAATTTTTTATTTGTTTACTCATTGTTTCACTAGAATTTAAAAGTAGCAATTAAAAAAACCCAACCAACCAAACCCTCACCCTCTAACAAGGAACTTGCCTTAATTCACGGTCTAATATAATGATAAGGAAAGCATCACACTATGTCCAGTAAAGTGAAAAGAAGTAAAGAAAGATGCATAAATATGTGTAGTATTTTACATGTGAAGAAATGCATAATTCATGTGATGATGGTGTACATTCACACTGGCCACGACAGCTACATTTGCCACGCAGCTGTGCCTGTGCATGCCTCTGCATAAGCACAGTGCCCTGTCAGTTTGTCGGAAACTCCTAATGTCTTTTGAACGCTGGCGCAGCTTGCTCTCCATTTCCAATGCGGTTTGCTTCATATAGGGTGCAAGACCTCTTGAGTTTGGCCTGTGCCAGGTGAGGGAGGCCGAGCTGGCACATTCAGCACCTCCACAGCGGTTTGAAGCAGCACCTGAGCAACCTGTTCTACCCTTTGTGCCTGGCTTCCCATCAGCGGGAGTCCACCGAGCCTCAAAAAAGAGGCCAGCAATAAAACAGAAGCAGGAGTCGACAGTGAGAGGAGGAGAGCCCTTTAATGAAATGTAGAGCAAGCCAAAGACGGCCGTGCAGGTGATGCCTGGGGACACAGATATCTTCCCCGGGATAGGGAGGGGGAGCATGGGAGCCAAGCTGCCTCCTACATGGCAACTGACGGTGCAGAACAGCCCTCCTCTGCCTTCTGTCGGGAAGAGCTGTGTGATCCTGCAGGACCGAAGACATGGGTAAAACGCATTACAGTTCCTGTTACCGAGGTCGATGCCGTGATCTCTGTTCGCTCTGGTGGAGCTCACAGGTGGAAGCAGGGCGGACGGGGCGGTGCTGCTGGCACTGCCACCTGCCATTGCCTTTGCTGCACGCATCCCTGGCCCCGAGGAACAACCACCCGTTTGTCCCAGGGTTTGTTTTGCTCAGGAGTAGAAAAAAAATACTCTGTGCACAAAAATAAGTAAAAAACCCCAGCACTTCTGTTTAAAAAGCAGAGTAGACACCAATATTTACATCATGTTTATTTACAGTAGAGGTGATCGAACCAATGTTATTAGAAAAATATATGGTTGAAATATGGTTATTTTTGCCTTATTTCTGAGCCAACTGTAAAGATAAAAATTCCTCAGCTGAGGGGATGGGCAGTTGATAAAAGTTGTATGTAGTGGAAATATATGATTGCCCCCCACCCCACTCCTTCCCTCTCAAATCAGCTGTTCTGTCTGACCTCCAGAATAAGGCAGGGGCCAGCTGGGCAATGTCTTCACGTGGCCAACAGTCAAACTGGGTCTGTGCTGTACTCACTGACTGGGGTGTCAGTGGGGTTTGCTTTTTAATCTCTAGCTGAGGCATTTGGGGCTGTCCTGTGCCACTCAGCCCTCGGCTGGCACAAGCACAGCAAGGAGCCTCAGCTGGATGGGCCATGCTGGAGAAATAACCCTTCTCCACTGGGTAGTGAGACAGGACGCAGCAAATGGATCCCTGCATGCGAAGTAGAAAAGGAGAGAAGAGACAATAATGATTTGGCTGTGAGGAAAGAGCAGAGAAATGCCAGCTCACTCACTCACCCCTCAGAAGGGGTAAGTTTTTCTTGGCTCCATCCTTCCAGTGCCAGAGGTTTACGGCTCAGCCTCAGCACGATGGTACCAGTGGGCATGGGGAGTGGGATGCTGCGGTGCAAGGACTGAAATGAGCTGTGGGAGGCGAAGGCTGGGAGGGGCGGGAGGTTTTGCAGAGGTGTGGACAGAAGCAATGTGGACCAGCACCTCAAGGCAGCTTCCTGCGACGCTCAGCCAGCCTCAAAGTGGCACAAAAACCTTCTCCTCCTCCCCATCTTTTTTTTTTTTTTTAAAGCTACTCTTAGTTCCAAAACTTCATATTAGAGTTCCAAAAGCAGAGAGAATAGTGTGTTTTGAGAGCTGTAGGTCTTTATTATGGTAAAATCATAACATCTAAAATCCAATTCAGTCCTTGCTATAAATAAGTATAATGAAGAATTTAATGATATTTCAACTAAAATTAGTTAGAAGGCAAACCTTAAAAAATGACACAGATCATTAACTGGGAGTATTTCTCAGAAGAGATTTGTTATATTAAAAAGGCACTGAAATTACTAGCGTTAATCAACTGTATTGTATTAAAAACTCTGTATAGATTAATTAAGTACTTTAAATATGAAGAAATAAAAAAATGGGGGTATAGGGGAATCACAGGCTTGAATCTGGGTCTCCTGCCGTGCTACTTGCCCTGCACTTCTTAAGCACCTAATTTAGCAAGAATTCAGATTAAATAATTCTTCTTGGCTGGTCTAAGCTGTTTTTAATAAGTAACAAAATTCCTGGCAAGGAGAGTGGCATCTCTTTTCATTCACTTTCCCCAAATGCAGATGCTGGGCTTTTCTCCCGGCCCCACCCTGGGCTGAGTCTAGTCAGTAAGGGCCAAAGAGAGCCAACGAAATACATTTTATACGCTTTTTCTGATACTTAGCTGTGATTCTTTGCCTATAGGAACTGGCATTTCTTGGTGGTCTCCCAACTGAACAAATCTGGGTTTATTTAGCCATAGACTTCAGGTAAGAAGTGCATTCAGCTCAGTACATCTAAAATGTGCATTTGCCAATGAGGGCAATTTAGCCTCTGGCTCCCTTGGGTACACGCCATTTAAAACAAATTCAGTTAAAAGTACCAACATTTAAAAAAAAAAATACTGTCAGATTGGTAGGATACAGTTTCTCTTTCTTCTTGTGGGAGACACAGAGCAGCTCCTCTCGCATCTGGGCTGAAACAGCCTTGCACAATGTTGGAAAGCAAGGTTATTCTGTTGATGGAAAAGCAGCAGGATTAGGCCCGCAGTAACCTCGGCAACACAGACAATGGCTCCAGGAGTACATATTTCTCTCCTGTACCAACCTACCTCACGGGCCTACACATTATATAAAATATTAGAATATTCACTGTTAACTCTTGCAGAAAAATGTACTTTGCTATTATGGCACAGGAAAAGCAAACTTGTATTTGCCTCCTTGAATGTCAGTACATTTTTTCCAAGCTTTTGCCAAATCCATTTGCATCATCAATATTTCAAGAACTAGAAAAAATAAGAGATGCCCCCTTTATCTACAGCACTTATACTATAAAGAAGAATCTGTAAGAGAGATCAACAAAGCTGTCCTCTCCCTACCTCCAAGATAAAAGGTAAAAATGTCTTTTCTTGTAAAAAGGCCTAAAATGAAATTTATAAATGAAGAAACTTTAAACCAGCCCTCTTCCCATCCTGCATACGCACAAATCATGGCCCAGCCTCCGAAATAGAGTGAGGTCTTGCTAACAGAAATTGTAGCTCTTGGGCATTTGCAAAAGAACCACCTGTATGCTCTTTCCAAGCCTGTGTGCACTACAAAAGAAATTCCCTCCAGAGATACTCTGGTTCAGTAACTGCTATTGAAAAGGCAGCCCAGAAGTAGAACATTTCACTGGTTTAAACTAAATATTCAAACTTGAAAGCTGGGAGACTTAAATAGTTTTTTTTCAAATGGGCTTAGCATTAACAAAATTTAAAAAAAATAAAATTCATTCTTATGCGGTTTGTCTGGCTCAGTAGTAGGTATTATCATATATTCTTGTCCCCCACTTTCTTATTTCAATTGTGTGGTACTTTAAATGATGCTAGGTAATACAGCAGACTGTGTATCAGAAACAGGTCACCAGCTGATTTTCTGCAGCTGCTTTATAGAAAAGTATACTCCTTAAAACTCAAAAGCTCTTTAGCCAAGTCCCCAGGAGCTGTTGTATATACAAGTTTTGTTATAGTGCATCTCACATTCTGGGCATGCTCTTTAGTTATGTGATAAAAATACTGACATATATTCATGTAAAATGCAATAACCTAAAATGTTTGTAGCCACAAACTATCACTCAGACAGAATGAACTGTCTTCATTTATTTATTTTATTTTATTTTATTTTATGGAGACAGTAAATCAGAGAATTCCTTCACCTGTGGAGTTCAGCTCAATGGATACACTTGTAATTATATCAGTTGAAACATCTGGACACTGTCTTATACTGGAATTAGGCTTATGCTACAAACAAAACTTTTTTTTTCCCCCAATTATTTTAAAATGGCAAAATAGGCATTTTTCAAGCAGTCATGGATTTTCTCTTTTTCCTGGTGTTTGTTTTGACTTTTTCCTCCCTTAGCAGTGGTCATTTTGCTATTGGCCGGGTAGTGAGATAAAAACCTGGAAGTGGCTACACCAGTTTTTCAGCATCCAGGCACTTTTTGGAGTGGATCTCCTAATAAAGCAAAGCTGCTTGTGAGGACCCAGGCATTAAGGAGAGGCTTTACCGGTGCAGCAGTGTTTCTGCTCCTGTGAGTAGTGTGGTGGCTGTAAGGTCAATTCTCAGGCCTGAGGAAACCATCGGAGGCAGAATGCATTTTTCTTTTTTGGGAGAAAAATTTTTTGGCTGTGAAGAGATTTGTGCCTTGAAAAAAAATGGCATGGGTGACTGTTACTTAATGTAAATAAGTCCATGTTTGTTCTACCTCTCAACTTTTGCAGAGGCAGATGAAAAAATCTCAGCCTTAGAGTCCTGAATAGGGAGGAGGTGGAGGGTTTGGAGGATGAAGGAGTGAGGGTGAACCTGGGAAAAAGGAAAGTGTGGGGCGCAAGGTATTTTATTTTTTGTCTTTGCTTCTCACCATCCAACTCTAACTTAATTGGCAATAAGTTAAATTAATTCCGTCCCCCCCCCCCCCCCCCGAAGCTGAGTCTGCTTTGCCTCCAATGGTAATTGGCAAGTGATCTCACTTCGACTCAACTGATGAGCTTTTTTGTATTTCCATCCCCCCTGTCCTGTTGAGGAAGGGAAACGAGAGAGCGGCTGGGTGGTCGTTTGGCAGCAAGGTGGCAACCCACCGTGGTGGGGGGTGGTGGTGCAGGAGCACTTTGAGAAGAGTGGGTATCGTAAAATACGACAGCTTCAGCTGGAGAAAGAGGGAAAAGGGTTGTGAAACAAGGAAAAGGAAGGCTATGCGATGAGGAAGGTTAATCTAGGCAAGAGGAAAAAAAGGCATTTGGCTGAGGAAGATGCAATAATTGGTTGGGTTTTAAGCAATTTAATCAATTAACACTAATGGCACATAAGGTTTATATAAATTAAAAGATAAATGCAAACACTGTATGTGAATTTCCAAGAATACTTGGCAAAAAGGCATATAAGGCTATAAATATACCTTCAGGTCTTAAAAATAGCTGGCCTGTTTATATGTGGTTAGCTGACAGTAAAGCATAATGCTGCAGCATAGCCCTCAAAAGCAGAGGTGAGGAGCACAGGGCACAAAGCAAACTCTTATGCAGGATTTAAGTCGGATTTGAGGGGTATGTGGTACCTGTGCCTTGCGCAGCTCTGCTGTGCAGTGTACCCAGTCACAAGCCCCAGTCAAAGGACATCTGTCTGGCTCAGCTTCGATAAAGAGGTTTTGTGGTTTGTTCAGGTCCTTTCCTAGCAGTACAGCAGAGCTGTAGGTAGGCAACCGCCACTTAATCTTGCTCTTAATATCTGCCTCTTGTAATATGTGTGTTATTAAAATAGTGCTATACCCAAGTAGTTTTAGTGAGATAATATCTCATACTCTGCCCATTTGTAATGCAGGTTCATTCAGCAGAAGTGAGCAAGTATTATTGCAAAAAACCTGCTCTGATTGTGGGGAGCAGCAGCTGAAGCTGCATCACTTCCATGTTATTTGATTAGAAACTTACAGTGATAGTTTGGCTCAAGAACCCATGTAAACTGGAGCACAAATACTTAATTGGCTTTTTCTGCTTTTGCTGGGAGGTGCTAATTAAGCAGACTCTGCTTCGCTAAAGTTGTTTGAGGGCAGCAAGGTCAAAACCAAAAAGCTGTGAACTCGGAGGGAGAAGGGGGCATTAAGGAAGACCAGCTGTGTCCCTGCATTAGGAGAAAAGTCCCTAATTTGGGAAGCAGACTCTTAAAGCCAGCAACAGAAGTGCAAGCTTGTGAAGAAAATATCCCTAGAGGAGTTACTGCATTCACTCAGAGGGAAGAGAAGAACATGTGTGTGCATGTGCATACCCTCCTGTCCACCTACCCCTGATGGATGCAAAGGTTTGAAAATTCCCTCCAACCTGCTGGTGTGCTTGCTCTGTTTGTATTTTAGTAGCTCTTAATCTCTCTTCTAATTCAGTAGTAGCAGCTGGGGTTTGTCCTGTAATGTTTGTGTCTTTTAGGTGATACCTCGTCACCAATATTACAGAAAGTAATGCTAACAGCAGAAATAGAAGAAATGTCTGTATTATAAGAAAGAAGCCATTTCTTACAGAAACATTTCACTACAGGCTGAATGATCTGGCCGTAAGCGTGCTCCGGGAAAGGTTCATTACATCCCTCGCTGGTGCTCACTAATCCTGGCCTCTCTTTGTTGATGGAAGGTGATCACCACTTATAGGCAACAGACACAGGAAATGTGGATGGGAAACATGATGCAATCACACAAATATATACTTTCAATGTAAGCCATCACAGTATAAGTGCCTCATAGTCAGATAGACGTATTGCACTGCATGAAAATAGGCCTCTAAGTTACTGTGCCTCAGTGATGATTCAGGAACAGACTATAGCATCATCAGGCAGTGTGTCTTCACAGTTCTTCATACGGTGTTTAGGAGAAAAAATAATAGGCAATCTCTGAGTTGCTGTGATTTTCAATTGTCTGAAGTGATGCAAGGAAGCAGTACTACTTAATAAGGCTTTGTGGTTTCACTGCACGTGTTTCATTTAAAGGTAAAGAGTATTTGCACAGACACTAAAATACAGTGGAGAAGAACTGTACAGAATTTATGCTGCCCCTGGGGTTATGAGTGTCTGTATCTGAGGGTTTATGTCCACCTTTTTTTCCAGAAATGTTTGTGGGGTGAATTTTAAGTACTTTATCATGTGCAGGATTTGTAAATGTACAGGAGCCGGGTTAGGGCCATTGTGCTGTTGTAAGCCTGGCGCTTTCAGAAAGCATGTGTACTTACGCAGCAGATTTAATTCCAAGATGTATTGGCTGAACATGCTGCACTTGTGCTGCCTAATTCTGATAGATCCCCAAAATTAGACTTGCTATGGAGAAATTGGGAATTTGCACATTTGAATTGGAGCCTTTGAAAACAGGAAATTAGTTCCTGTGATGACAGAACTAGTTAGCTTTCATTTTCTTTCTCTTCTGTAAGATGTCAGTGATAGCTTTAAACATAAATAATTTTGAATAATACAATTGCTTCTAGCCTAAAACTTGGGTGTTATCGAATGGAAAAAAAAGGTTTCAGTTTTGTGTAAAGAAGCTTAATTGGTAACTGTGACCAGTAACTTTAATCAAATGTTTAGGGCGCTTATCCAACCAGAGTGAGTGTTCAGAAATACAGTACTTCAACAGCAGTTTGCATTAGTGGTAAACAACCATCATGATGTTCTTGCTTGTTATATTACAGCTTAAATGTTCTGTGATGCAGAACTGTTAGTTCTGCTTGTATATAGCTATTACTTCAAAGTGAACGAGCTATTGAGAAGAATGACTTTCTGAAGAATAACTTCAGAGCCCCACAGCAGAAAGCCAGGTTCCCTACGCTGGAATGGAAGTTCAGTGCTCTGAGTTTGCCAGTAGGACTTTGCCCTGCCCTTCCCTAAAAAATGTGCATGCACCTCCTCTGCATGTTCCTCCCCCCCCCCCCCCCTTTTTTTTTTTTAATATTTAGGCCAAAATTAGTTGCACAAAAATAGAGAGTTGAAATGAAAAAGCATTCATTCCCAGCATTGTGTTAATATTGGAGCATAAATTATAAAACTGAGCAGGTCAAAACCAGTTGAATCACTTTGACTTCTTGCCAGTCAGGCAATAACAGAACATACATTCAGTTCTGTTAGTGTTCTTCAGCTTTTTCTCTGTTGCATAAGAAAGTTGTATTTACATCTCTGTGTATTTTGCCACTTTCTAATAACACTATAAACTAGGGGCCAGAGACTGTATTCCCGTATAGGGTAGACACTTGAACAAAAGTACAGCTTTAAGATCATCATTACTTTGACCCTTCTTCTCCTTTTCTGCTCAATTCATACTGTGATCAATCAATAGCTGCTGTGGGAACCCTGGGTCAATATAATTTAAACTGGTTAGTATGTCAGAATGATGCCACTTCACATACTGTAACACTGAAACCTTGCTGTATAAATTAAAAAAAAAAAAGTGTAGTAGAAACTACTTGGAGAAAGGAGAAGACAGATATTTTTCTTTGAAACATTTCTCTTATGACATTTCTGAGCTGACAAGTCTGGATTTATGCTGATATAAATCATTCTTGTAAAAACAGAAACAGACCAAAAAACCCTGGGACAACTGCTTCCCTAATCTCAAGCAGATCATAGGAAAACCCCAGAAGATGGTATGAGCATGTGAGAAATGAGCTGTGTCTCTCCCTTACCAGGTTAGTCTCAAGCACCCTGATTCATTAAACCGAAACATAATTCAGATGCACCCCAAGACTTCTGGCTTAGAAAGTAGCATGTTTGTTACAAAACTCCTTGCTTGACCAAGGTTTTGTTTTCTCCTGTGAGAAAACTGTGTGTTATCTTAGCGCTGGAGCTCTCATTCACCTGTAGGTGTTGAGAGGCATTCAGGCTGCCACTTACCAATTTGGGTAAGCCTCCTGTTCGTGGTACTTTTCCAAAGCATTTACTTTTTTTTTTTTTTGTAAACAAAGAAAATCTTAGCTTGCGGACTTAATGGGAAACATGAACCATCTGTGACTGTTACTTGCAGCTCATTTGCTTCATTGGCAAATATTAAACGGTGTTGTAAAGATCCACTGAAATTATGGAAATGGGTTTTAACATTAAAATCAAAGTGCAATTAGAACATTTCACTGCATAATTGTTTGGCAGACTAAGACAGTAAGCAGAAGATACCCAGCTTTCTGATTTATTGGTCACAGGTTGTTTCTTTAGAACTACAGAAGCTGGGATACATTTTTGTATTTATATTTTTAAAATTATCTACACAATTATGAAAAGACAGTGCACACACATCTTGAGTTTTATTTTGTATGACTGGTTTTTACATTTCCAACCTGTTATCTCCATTTTCTCTAACCCAGCATAAATTGAAACTTGCATGATTTAGGGGCAGGGGGTGCTGACAGAAGCACCTTCATGTTTTACCTTTGTGTATGTCCTTCTCTGGAACGTATAGCATATTTGTTTTTCTTTATTATTCAGACATAAAAAAAAAAATGGTTAATCACCAGTGTGGCCCAGAGTGTTTTTGTAAGTAAACACCATGTTGCAACAGACATAATCAATCACAAAATATACCAGTTCATACCATCTTCAGAACTGAAGAGGTTTAAAAAAAAAAATTGGTTTAGTATTGAAATTCCTAAAAATAAATATTTTTTATATATGTAAAATATAGACACAGTGTTATGATTGCAATTTGTTTGCCAAAAGCACACTACAAATGGTCTCTGCTTTGGTGTTTCATATGAAACAATAAGGAATTATGATAGGTAAGAGCTGGCCAGTGATGCATAGACTCCTTGTGCTTTTAATTTATGTACAGGGTGCTCAGAGAAATAATATATTTACTGTCTCATGCAGCTGAACACTAGGAGCTCAGCCCTGGAAATGAAATAACAAGTAGTTGAAATTACTGCACAGTTGTTTTTAGTGTAAAAGCTTTTCAGAGACTGTCTTTTTCATTCAGTGTTTGTACAATAGGGTCCTATTTGTGACTAGGTTCCCAGGTGCTATTGTAATGCAAATAATTTTTTATTTATTTATTTGAAAATGTGCCCTGTGAGCTCCAGTCTAGCTTCAGGAGTAAATATTTAAGTACCTCCAATATTGAACATTTGCTGAATGCCTTAGTATTCCTGTTATAATTGTTTAGTTTATTTATCTGCAGAATAATTCTAGTCTTGGGGGAAAAAAGTGTGTGTAACTGATCAGCGGGAGTTTGGAGTCCTCGGTACTTTTCTGCATAGGGTGAACGAGGAGTGCAGCAGACCGTTTCAGCTCTAAGGTGAAATTACATGAGAATATTGTTCCTTATGGGGTCAGAGGAATGCTTCCAACCAGTATTAAAGTGAATTCCTTCTCGGGAAGCACTGTTGCTCTGTGGAAGACATACATTGTTGCTCTATTTGAGTTGTACACTATCTGGGCATTGCAAATTACTGAAGATGTAGCAGAGTAACTCTTGTAGCTTCTAGCATTACAGCTGGTGCAGACATGAAGCATGTTGCCATAAGTGCACAAGCATAATGCTGAAAACTAGACCTTTCCATGATGGTTGGTTCAAAAGCCTGGTGTTTCCTGTTGCTCCTGCAGCAGCCAGGGTGTTCCAGCTGCATAGCAATACTGGTGCTGGAGGCCTCCGGCTCTTGTTCTAGCTTAGCTGCTGCTAACCAGGGCAAGAATATTTACATTTTAGTAAATGTTTTTAAAACAAACAGATGTTGAGCTCAAAAAGGATCTTTGATTGCTTCTGCTTGTTCCTTGTAATCTGAGCTTGATGGAATTCAGTCTAGTTTGGTCATGAAAAGCAGTTCTCGTCTCATGGGAGTTTTGGATATGTTGGGGCTGTTACCACACATTGTTCTTCAGTTGTTGAAAAACTACACAAACAAAATGAAACTGGACACTGGGTGGCTGCAATGGTTGCCTTAACCTCTATTCCATATAATGTAGCTGTTGTCTTATTACTTTATTTGGATAAGAAAATTGGGTTCATTTAGCCATTTATCCTTTGACTGCTATTGGGTTTGTCTAGCTCCCTTGGACATGCTGGTAGCCAATATGAAAGCATTGCAGTTGTTGGCACTATATATTAAGTAGTGATCAGGTTTTGAGGCTTTTAAAGTGTACCAAGGGAATAATCATCTTTGCACTAACTAGCCTCCGGGTTTTGTCAGTTGTGGAAATGCTGGGGGGTTTTGTGCGGTTTGTTAACCATAACACCTTCAACAACAGTGCCTTAGGACAGGGAGGACATGTTTTCAAGACTGAGTGGTTTTGACTAGATTTTCAGCTATTATCTGCTAGCAATTGTAAAAGTAAGCCCTTCACCTGACCCTTAATAACAGCTGTGGCTATTGTGTGTATTTGGCTCTGGGAACAACAGTTCTACCGAAGGCGGCATCTGCAGGTAGTTTTGTTGGGTGCAGTCTTTACAAGAGATAAGTAAGTCAGGTGGTGGTTGGTGATAAGGCAGAGGTTTGAAAGCATATTGTGTGCTTAGAGGGTCTGGAGGTGAGAATGGGAAGCAGATGGTACCTGAAGGCCAGGAAGTAAACTAGGGGGACAGGTTTTGGCTGACAGTTGAAGCTGAAGGCTGTTGTTTTAATACTCGATTTATAGCCTGATGCTGTGTCCTGGTTTAACCCCAGCCAGCAACTAAACACCACGCAGCTGCTCACTCACTCCCCCCCCACCCAGTGGGATGGGGGAGAAAATCGGGAAAAGAAGCAAAACCCGTGGGTTGAGATAAGAACGGTTTAATAGAACAGAAAAGAAGAAACTAATAATGATAATGATAACACTAATAAAATGACAACAGCAATAATGAAAGGATTGGAATGTACAAATGATGCGCAGTGCAATTGCTCACCACCCGCCGACCGACACCCAGCCAGTCCCCGAGCGGCGAATCCCTGCCCCCACTTCCCCGTTCCTATACTGGATGGGACGTCACATGGTATGGAATACCCCGTTGGCCAGTTTGGGTCAGGTGCCCTGGCTGTGTCCTGTGCCAACTTCTTGTGCCCCTCCAGCTTTCTCACTGGCTGGGCATGAGAAGCTGAAAAATCCTTGACATTAGTCTAAACGCTACTGAGCAACAACTGAAAACATCAGTGTTATCAACATTCTTTGCTCTGAACTCAAAACATAGCACTGTACCAGCTACTAGGAAGACAGTTAACTCTATCCCAGCTGAAACCAGGACATGCTGGCTGGGCAGCTTGCGTAATGTCTTCGATGACTTCTGTGACCTGAGCTCATTCTGGCTTTGGACAACATCGTGTGTGGGTCTACCAATGAAGATGGGCTGACAAGGAGTTCTGCAGTAGACCTACCTTTCTGGTTTTGAATTGGGGCCTCTACCACACCAAAGTGAGTTGAGACGTGGGAGCTAAGGCAAAAGGATTCTTTTGTGTATTCTGGGCCATTTCTCTGAATTAATGTGCTATAGGGTTTAGTGTGCAGAGGCTGACAGTCTGCTTTTCTCACCACCACTAAATACATGGATCAAACAAAACATTTCTCTAAAGGTGAAGAGAGCTAAAAAAAAAGAAAAAAATCTCAGCAAGCATCATGCAAATGAATCTGGCTTCTCAATACAATTTCCCTGCAAACACCAACATAGTGTAGGTCTTTGTAATGTGATAAATCAGCTGAAGCAGCAGGAATCTAACTGAAGGAATAGCAGCTTTTTTGAGCACCTCTGGAGGTTAATTGATGAAAGGATTTTGAGTTGATAAACACAACAGGAGGATTTGGATGTTTTCTCTCAGATGAAAACCTGTATAGTCTGTGCTGCAAGGTATTTGTTTAACAAGAACTGTAAGTATGAACATATATGATCATTTCTCCTCTTAAAAAAAAAAACAACAACAAAAAAAAACTTTCTCCGTTTCAGTCTGAAGTATCCCACTATCACTGTGACATCCCAGATAATTTCAGATCTCTTCAGGGGTTTAGTACTTAGATACATGTACATGCTAATCCATGAAGTAGATGGAGCAGGAAGATGACCTCCGAGCTGTGAATCCCCACGGATGGGAAACAAACAAAAAGGAATGGACTAAGGCAACTTTGCAATATGAAGCTGGCACATGGTGATGATAAACAGTCAACACTGGCACAATGCTGTTGTTTAGCTTTCAACCCAGTTAGTCTTGCTGCTACCACTGGGAAAACTAATAACATAACAAATGAAACTATTGTTCAGTTTCATTAAAAAGAAATCTGATAAGATGGGGAAAATTGAATTAGTCAATCTCAATAGAGTTACTGCTTGTTGGAGCAAAAGCAATATCATCTCTAATAGAATATATCCCAGACAGTTTTGGCTGGTCCACGCAGACATGGAGTATGAATTTTGTGTGCAGATGCTGGCACAGCCATGCAGCACGCTAATGTTAGCATTAGTGGGTCAGTACTCTCCATCTCCAGCAGCAGGTCTATAGCCAAGGCTGGCAGTGATACTTGTTAGATCAATGTGATGAACTGATTTCTCTTGGCAAAACAGCACAGGGTTTCCTTCCAGTGAGGCTGACGTGCCACTACTGAGCGTCTGTCAGGTAAAGTGTCCCCTGAAATCTCACAGTCTGAATCCCATACACTAGCCATCACTGTAGCTACTTTGCCAGCGTGGGCAACTACTTAGATTTCTTTTTCAAAAATTCAATTTTAGAATCATAAAGCTGAAAGACTTTCATGCCCAGGCCTCTTGATGCTATAGGCCAATGGTGGTTTTATTGTGACTTTGTGTCTCCTGCCAAAGCCTCAGCAGACCACTGCTGTCCATAACTACTTGTTTTCTCTAATGGTTCTAGCTTGAGCTTGCAAGGTTTAAGTGTTTATATCTCTTAATGGTGACTCAGAATTATTATACCTAAAATAGTCAGTGCTTGCTCATTTTATGTTGGAAAACTAAGTTATGACCTACAATTAACATAAGAGCTATGTTAATGAGACCTGTTAGGGTTCCTGAGCTACCTATGGCACAACCCAATTCTCTGTCCTGTAAATTGTCATTGCAAGACGTCTGCAAGTACAAACAGACCAGGCTGGGATGCCATATTTTGTATTTGTGTAACTCTTAAGGTACAAGACATTGCAGAAGATTCATTTGTACCTTTAGTTAATGTGTGAGTACATCTACCTAACTTGTAGGGTATGGAGTATTTAATTTGCTACAGTATATGAAATCAGTGTTTGTTGGTAAAAGTTGAGGTGAAAAGGGACAAAGCGTGACTGCCTTTTTTTTTTGTTCTCCCCAACCAATAGTTTAGTAAGACAGTGCAGTGCTGGATTACAAAAAGGCAGTAATCACATGTAGACAACTCTTTTTAAGAAACCTAAAAAGTACAGGAATGATAGGAGCTGCTAGGCTTTGAAGCAGTACGGGTTGGAGGGGTGAGGCAGGAGGGACTCAGTTATAATCAAATGGTAGTATACTTCAGGTAGGATCAATGTATTTTATATGTAATATAAAAACCTACATATGATGTTTGGCAACAAAAGGGATATTTAAGGAGGTTAATCTGAATTAAGATTTGTAGGGGATTACCTAGCTAGCATTAAACCCCTTTGAAGTCTCAGTATTAGAATGTCCCTAATTCAGTTTAGATTCCTTATTTCTTATATAAATTAAGGTTATTTAATTCTGAATTAGAGAATTAAATACTTATTTTTACACCTTTATTCTGCTAGAATTAATTTTCCAGAGCTGCTTTTTCTTTTTTTTTTTTTCTTTTAGAAGGCTTCTGCCTGGCTTCTACTAATCAAAAGAGTGTTGCTGGAGAGAGGACTTCTTCTTTAGCATGGTTGTCTGGGGACTTTAAAGCACTGCAGTGGCTGTTTCGTAATGCTCTATTACTTGTTGCATCTTCTAAAATAACTCTTATGTTGTCTCATTCTTGCAAAAGTGGTGCATTCCAACTGCTCAGGTTTAAATAATATGTTATCAGATTTAAAAGCCTACTGTCCTTAGATGATCAGAGTGAACTACTTCATTTTCAGTATGTGAGGAAATGAAACATTTTGTAATAGAAACTTAAATCTCCTGCCTGTGGAATGAAATGACCTTGCATGGTACAAGATTCACATTTAAGCCAATGGGCACTAAAACCTGCTATATACAGTTTTGTATTTCCAACTAGCTGTAACTCCAATTTGTAAAATCAAAATGGAAATTGTATTCTGAACACTTTTATTTTAGCAGATTTAAATATAGTCATATAAATAAAACTATTGGATAACAAAGGCAGAGAAAGAGATTTGAAGAGTAATATGTTGGAGAGAGTGAGGATGTGTGGTAATTGTCAGAGAACAGGTTCTTGAGCCGCTGCTGGGATGTTCCTGAAATATGAAACAATAACAGGGAGATGGAGATGAGTGGAAGTTTGATGTAAGTCTGAAACCCCAAATTAGAAACCAGCTGGAAACAGGTTCCAAGTGGGCTGCTCTCACAGCAATCTGTGGACCTTGCAGCAGCTCTAGGAGTCTATTACAGCATCATGGGTGCAAAGCCTTTAAAAAAAAAAAAAAAAAGTCTTACTATATAATAACCTTTGTCAATGTTATTCACTGTTCTTTCATATGCTAAAGGGCAGGCTGAGTTGGTTCTTTTGCATATTTTCTGACTTGTTTGGACTGCCAAGGTGTGAATGACATTTAAATGTGATTTGAAACTTTGCACGCAACTACCATGGGGTCACTGGTGGTGATGAGGAGGAAGAGCTGTTGCGAAGTAGACTTAAATTGTGTACTCAGGAAAATGGCTGTTTGGAATACAAAGAAAGTTCAATAAAACGCTGCTGTATCAAAACAGAGCACCAAGAGGGTTTGCTAGTGGAGAGAGAAAACCTGGTTTCTCTTGGGATTGTGTCCTGCAACCCCCATCTCAGCCACTGTGTCCTGCCAGCTCCTCTTGTTGTCTCTCCACTGTGGGTTACTGCCTCTCTCCCTCACCTGGCTGGGAAAACAGCAGAGTGGTGTGGATGCCTGGGTGCTGGTGGGCTGTCCTCGTGGTTGTGTTTCAGGGTATGGCTTGAATTACCATTGCTATCCTCGGAAGGGAGGAGAAGGATGGGTGATGGGAAACAGAAGGTTAATTTGGGTCTTTCTTCTCTGCCAGACATGAGCATTGTAGCAATGTCACATACTCAGGAGATAAATTGATCTTTCCATCAAACTTTGAGACATCAACATTTTTTTAAAAGTTATTGGAGGAGTGGGGGCAGGTGTGGACAGACAGCGTTTGTGGATGTCATGATTTCTGAGGCATCATCCTCTTTCTGGTTTTGGTGTGGATTCCAATATTCAGTTTTATTATAGTGCTATAGCTTTTGGAATTTTTTGAAGAAATTGTTTTGGTTTGATAGGACAGAAAATAAAGCAAGCTGATGTTCAAAGTAATGCTAGAATCTACAGGTATTAGGTGACTGTTAAATTTTATAGTGAAATTACACGAGGTACTGGCAGTAGAAGGAAGCAGAGTGGGTCCCTGTTGATTGACTTAAGCAACTTGCTTAATCTTGGCCTTTTGGCATTCAAGGCAAAATTAAAATCAGATTCACAAAAGTCCTCCTTCAAAATGAATTAATTTGAATGGTAACCAGGACATCCACACATAAGGCTACTCAGAAATGGATACCAGAGTGTAAATTTTTGCTATCCTGTAATCCAGGTTAACATTCAAGAATAAGCAAGTCCTATTAAATAGGATTTAACAGCCTATCAAAGTTTAGAACTTAAATCTGTGAAATACATATTCCTAGTGACTAGTACTACATACCTGTAACAAAGTATTTGTTGTTGGAGTCTCCGTTTTAAGAATGGATGTAGAAATGTGTCCCAAAGAATCTCTGAATAATCTCATTAGTAATGTTTTCATTAGTGTGCCTCTATCTCTCTGCATTTCTCCATGTGACTACTAAAATGATGTTGAAGTGTTCTTCCAAGATAACTTCTATGAGTTAACATAAGCATTTTGATATATTCAGGTAACTTTTTAATCAAACTGGGAAGTGTTCCTATTTCATATCAGTAGATTAACTTCTCAATAGTTCCATGGAACTACGATATATACTATTTTTTTACTATTCTTCAATAAAAAGTAAAATGTAAGGATGAAATTTAATGAGGATCCGGTAAAACTCTAAATGTAGTTTAGGGTCTATTGCGTAAATTCATACATCTTTATTTCTGCAGAATTTACTTCTCTTATTAAACTAATGCTGCAGTTTTATCGTTTAAACAGAGTTGTGACATGGGTGGTCAAAACCAAGGATGAGTGGAATGATGTGTGACCATCCGATATTAACCATTTATGAAAAATAGTGAAAGATATCTACAGTGGAAAAGGGGAGAAAAAGGCTATTAAAAAGTGGTCGTGGTTCAAAGGTAAAACACAGGCAATTTAAAAGTGATCAGTGCAAGTGGGGCCCTGTTTTAAAACACCTCCAGATAACCATTTCTTAGGCATATATAAGGTGAAAACTAAAGCAAGTAAGGTAGTGATTTTCTTGTAAGGCTTCATGAATACCACAGTTTTTCGTATGCTTATGATATTAAAATGTTTTAACTGGAAACAATATAATCTTTATAGGTATACTTTTCTCTTATAAAAATTCTTATTGTGACTGCTTTATTAATTAACCAGGCCTATGGCATCTTTGGGGAACACTCCCTAATGTTATAGTCTATTTAACTGCAGATGGAGGAGGCCCTTACAAAAGGAAGAGGAGTGAGTTATTGTTAACATGTGATGATGTTGAAGCTAAACTTTGTCTCAGCTGAGAGCAGGAAGAAATTCATTTTTTCCACTGTGTTTGTTGCGTCCTTTCTTTCCTATATCCAGTTTGCTTTTTCGGCAATATGATTTTAGAAGCTTTTAGAAATAATGGCTACATTCACATCAAATTGTGAATTCAAAGGTTGATAGAAACTGCGCTCTGAGCTTACTTCTGAATCTCAGGAAAATCCAACTGCTGTTAGATAATGCTTTGTATGCTGTGAGATATATCATCCTTTTGATGGGGAACAAACAATAGATCCCAGTAGTGCATGACTGCTAAAACATTACTGAGCTAGCAAAATTCATACTCTAATATCCTGGGCTTGACTTCAGCATTTTCATTTGTTGAAACCTGTAGCTCAGGTAACCATTTCTGCTGCACGATTAACACTGTGGCTGTATGGTTACCTTGGATTTCCTGTCTAAAACTCTACATTTTGAAGAAACGGAAAGACTCTCCTGTAGTTGGTAGTTACTAAAACAAACTATGTGCATATGTACTTTTTTTAAGGACTAAGTGTTTTCTTACTGTGTGCTATACCTGTACAAGTTCCCATTAAGACGATAATGATTTCTGGCACTTCTTTTGGCTGGGAAGCATAACTCATTAGCTTAAACTTAAGCTGTGTTTAAGCAGAGTTTTTCCTCGAAAGAGGACATTGTTCTTTCTGCTGCGGTGCTTTTGCCAACATCTCTGGCCAGGTGCTGTGTTTTCTGTCTCGGAGGCAGCATCCCCCTAGGAAGGCATTTTGGGCTGGTATACGCTTGGCTCAGTCACCAGGCCACCTCGTGTAGTCATCCCCAGCCCCTTGTTCCAAGCAGCAAAAGACCATGATTTACCTGGACTCTGACTATATCAGCAGGTCCAAACAAAGCACCTGGGAAGCCTTTCCTGAAGCTCCTGGGCACTGGCAACTCAAAAGTAGTCCCTTTTTTAAACTCAGAGTTACACACCTTTAGGTAAAAGAGTAAGCTTAGGAGTAAAGGTTAAAGCACGGAGTCCTACCCAGACAGTTACTTGTATTTTTAATTTTTTTTTCTTAATGCTTGGGAATTGTCAGCCCAGCCAACCTCCTCTTCGGGTTAAGGAAGGATTGCTTCTCTCCATTCCTGAATACTTCAGGGCATTAGCTGACAACTGTTCTCTCCTCTTGTTATTTGGACTTAAATGGATTAGCTTCCTTTGACCTTAACTGTTTATGAAAGCGGCTTTTCTTTTCTTTCTTTTTTCCTTTCTTTTTTCTCCCTCTCTTTTATTTCTGGGAGAAATGGATCCTGCCTGGCTTTTGGGATCTCTCCACCTATTTCTCAAATTAGTGGTTCTGCTAAGATTTCTTTGCAGACTTTCACTATTTCAGGGTACACACATGCCTCCTCTGCTTTAACTCTGTACTACTTATCAGACAGGCAGTTTGAGGACCATGACTATTTAGAAAAAAAACACCATTAAAAAGAAGTTCCACAACGCTGTGTACCAAGAGCGCCTGTGTGGCTAAAATCTTCTCATGTATAATGCATACGTGTTAACAAGATGAGAGGACACTGTTGCTTTAAAATTAAATACTGGCTTGTAGTAGAGTAAATAAATTCCCATGGTCATTACCTAGAAAATGCACTAATTGGGAATGAATGCATTGTGTGAAATAAACAACACAAAGGCATCTTGAAAACACGTCTCTGGTGTTACATTAGGGTATTGTGCTAGAAGGTTTTTGAAGAAACAGGGCACACAACTTTTCAGGGCTATGTATTGTACTTCAGGTAAGTCTAATGCAACTGAGAGAGAAATTGGTGACACTAGACTAACAGTACTGTTTAGCCCTAATACTCTGTACTTAATAATGACTCTGTACTTAACATTTTCAGAAGAAGGGTAAAAACAATTCACTCCACAGGAAGCCTCATGGCTTTTTGTTTCCTGTTTTCCAAAAATGAATATTCAGACTAAGACAAATCAGGGAGTATAATGAAACAAGAGAAGCATCTAATGTAAATTACTTCCAGTGAAAGATCACTCTATGTCATAAAATAGCAGCTGCAGACAGTGGGTTCTTGAAAAAGTAACAGTGGTATAATATAAGGACTCTGAAATTACAGCAGGCTGATGCATCTGTATAATCCAAACATAGGTAAATTTAGAGCAAATACCTTCTGTAAAGTGAGACTTGTATCTAGAGCTAATTCTTGTCCTATAGATCTTCTTCCAATCATCTTAGGTGGAAGTTAAGGCCACAACTGGGACTGATCTTCGTTTTGTCAAGTGGGACTGACAACATGTCCAGCTCCCATTACCTCAGTGTCATGAGGAAAGCCAAGAGATGACTCAATATTTACTTAATATTACAAAGCATGACTTGGCATTGTAATAATAATAAAAAGGGAAGAACAGAAACATAGCCCACTTTGCCTCTACTTGATAATCGAGATTCAAGTAAACCAAACTTCTAAACTATATCAACTCCTGTTAAATAAATAAGGCTCAAACATATGTTCTGCATCTGCAGTGATAAAATGGCAGCACTCTTGGTTGCCCTTCCATTTGTGATTTGTCCATACTGATGACAAACTTTTTTAGCTGAGTGCACTGCTTATGGTGCAGGTTTCTGTCAGTGTGAATTTGATTCATTTTACCTTATTGCACCAAAGATTAAATCATGTCATTTCTATCTGTGGCTACATGTGGTTGATTTGTGGTATATGTCTAACTGGTGAATACATAATATAAGATTGATTACGATAGCATTTCTGAGAGTGTAATGATAACTTCTTATGGCTTTCAACTCTGTCATTGTGCTGGTGTCGCGCTGTTCTGAAATGAAAGGCAGTTTGGGATCTCATGTTATACGTGTCATACTATGCAGGAAAAGAAGGTAGGGAGAGTAGCAATATTCAAAAGAACTGGGGGGAAATCATTTATTCATTATGTATGTCTGTAACATAAAAACTGTCAAAGTACACAGATGTTTCACAACACCCTGTAGAAAACAACGTATTCAAGATAGCACAGTGAATGGAGCTCTATAATAGCTGAAAATGAGTAAACTGAAATCTGCAATGTTAAAGATACATGGGTTTTTTTAAGTATCTGAATTTTGAAAGGTCAGTTTTCATGTTGAGTTTGATGAGACTATCTATGTGAAGTGTGTTGGATTGCCTGTGACCATCTTCTCAAACAGTGGTTCCACTTTTTAAAAGGGGTTAGTGATTTGGGTGCCCGTTTAAAGGCATCAGAACTAATAGGATTCTTCAAAACCTGTTAGCTATATGGCCTGTGTGGTTTTTTTATAATGACAAAGTAGCCCACTGGTACTCTTAAAGCTGCTTAAAGCTTCTGTCAGCCAGCATTCAGAATCTAAGCAGACAAAAGAAATACAGAGAAGATGAAGTGAAAATTAAAAGACACCACAGAAATTCAGTACCAGATCTAGGAATGTCTCTAATATTTTGGGTCCCTTGATTCCTCCTCTTCAGACACAATGAAATATCTGGCATCCTTGACTTCTCCTTTGCTACGCTATCTATTTTTTGTATGTATGTCTTCTGAATTATCTGAGCAAAACAGAAAAAAGTGTTATGTCAAGTGTGGAATTTGCCTGTGGTCTGAGTCATGGGAAAAAAGGCAGTGCTTGCTCCTGAGGAAGTGAGTTGTTTGGTGTCCTTCATCTCAGAACCCCATGGGCTAAAGATGGATGCCCTATATCAGGAGAAATCCTAAAAGCTTCTCTTTCCTTCTAGAGCTATCAATTGCAGAAAGGTCCATAAAGAGTGTCCCACTGTAAATGGATACTAAATATCTATGGATTTTCTTGCAGTAAGTGAAGGTCTAATGACCACTAGATGCTTTCAAAGTTATATTTCCTATTTCGCATCTTCACTTTTTTTTTCTTTGTTTTCCACCCATACACCGTCTTTTTTTGGAGGTCATGCAGATTTTAGGTTGTGGCCACAGCATGTTTTCTTGAAGCCACTGGGCATGCTTTCCATTTTCCTTTCATTCCAAAGTGGAGGACTGAACTATCCTCCTTGCTTACATAGTGATAGCTAAAACCATGGAAGGTCCTCTTCAAAGACTGAACTAAATTGGAAGGCCAATAGCATCCTGGCTTGTATCAGGAATAGAATGTGGCCAGCAGGACTAGGGCAGTGACCATCCCCCTGTACTCAGCACTGGTGAGGCTGCACCTCAAATACTGTGTTCAGTTTGGGGCCTCTCAATACAAGAAAGACATTGACGTGCTGGAGCATGTCCCAAGAAAAGCAACAAAGCTGGTGAAGGGCCTAGAGCACAAGTCTTAGGAGGAGTGACTGAGGGAACTGGGGTTGTTTAGCCTGGAGAGAAGGAGGCTGAGGGGAGACCTTATCGCTCTCTACAACTACCTGAAAGGAGGTTGTAGTGAGGTGGGGGTCTGTCTCTTCTCCCACGTAACAAGCAATAGGACAAGAGGAAACGGCCTCAAGTTGCACCAGGGGACGTTTAGATTGGATGTTGGGAAAAAATTCTTCACCAAAAGGGTTGTCAAGCATTGGAACAGGCTGCCCAGGGAAGTGGTGGAGTCACCATCCCTGGAGGGATTTAAAAGACCTGTAGATGTGGTGCTTAGGGGCATGGTTTAGTGGTGGACTTGGCGGTGTTAGGTTAATGGTTCGACTTGATGATCTTAAAGCTCTTTTCCAACCTAAATGAGTCTATGATTCTATGAAATATAGGTACTGTGGTTGATTAACTATGGTTGTAACTGTGTACTTTTTCAGTAAGTTGGAATAGGCAGAGAGCACAGCGGAACCACAAACGCAGCAGTAAACAAGATTCTTGCCTTTCTCTCAGGGTCATGCAATAGGAAGAACATTTTAAAGAGTATTGGCTGTGCTGACAATGTCGGAATAGTGACTAAGGAATCCAACTCTTGCCTTGAAGTTTTGTGCTCAGAGAGGTCTTTTCATGTGTCCCCTTTAAGCAGCCTGTACTGCATTGACAGAATACTAAACTACTGAATCTCTGTTTCCCAGCAGCACATGGCTCCAAATAACAGCAAACCATGCAAGCTAACAAGATGTTGGTTGTCAAAGATCATTCAAATGCAATGATCATGTTTTTACTCTGTGTTAACTGGGCCTTCCTATTTGTATAACAATGTTTGCAAGTACTACTTAAAAGCTGGATAAGTTAATTAAGCTGTTCAAATAATGTGTACAATACTGCAAATTAAAAGCAGATTTGATTTGTCTCTAACCACTGTATGAATGCATTAGGGACTGGATCATCATATCCCTTGAAGATACAGTAGTCAGAAAACCACACTGACCATTAATTGAGTGCTAATGGCAGGTACTACTACCTGGAATTACTTGCCGGTTGGTATATAAATATATAGATTTAATCTTGCACCTCAGGCATTTAAATAGAGACTGTAGTTTGATGTGTTCTGATACGGTTTCTAAGGCACCTTTCCTAGTTGTTTCCTTAAGTTCAACAAAAAGTGTTACTTGAAAGTCGCTGCCTGCTATTGGTGGTGTTTTCCAATGAGGCGTGTTTAAGAAAATTGTTCCTCATGCAATTTTCAGGTCTTATACAATTTAGCTGCTGCTCCAGTCAGTATGTAGATAGTCCTTTAATTGAAACTTGTTTTTTGAAAGAGAAGGGGATCAGTAAAAATCTAATGTTTTCACTGAGTATAGTTCATGCTGATAAGCAAATTGAAACAATCACTGTCCTGAACATGAGTAGATATGAAGTAGATACGAATTTTGTGGCAGCGAAGTATATTCAAAGTATTCATCAAGTCGCAAAGAAAAGTGCTATTTGAAAGTACTGACCTAACTCTTGTCTAACTTGTGCCTCCCACCTTTCTACCAAAGACTTTCTGAGCCTGATTGAGGTGAGCTGTAGTGCCCGCTTTGCAAACTCTCATTTTTGCATGATAAAGCATGCATTATTTCTGATGAGCAATTCCATAGACCTTATATTCCTGGAAACTGCAAGACAAGGAGTCTTCTAAAACTACAGAAAAATCACCTTTTGACAGTTCATGTTGTTTGGAAGTTAAGTACAGGATCAAATAAGAAGGTTGGGCAGCGAGGGCTAGATTATGGACAATTATATTGTTCCAGAGAGATCTGGGGGATGATGCTTGGTTTTGATTAAATCTGTTCACTCATCCCAAGGAAAATTAAGTTCTACTTGCCCAAATTTTTTATGGTATTGACCATGTGCCTTGCATCACATGCTCTCTCTGGTGATTATGGGTGATAAATCCATGTGACAGAGGTCTCTAAAATGCACGATAGTTGCAGTAGGAAGCAAAAAAGGAAGATAAGAGAGGGACTAGAGAAGGAAGTCAGACTTGATGAGGGTTTTTTTGTTTGCTTGTTTTGTGAAAATAAGCTGAGGAGTATCACATGCAGCAAAAATTGAAGACCAGTTTTGCAAATATCTGTGTGATCTTTCATGCATCTTTAGTCTTGTGTGTAATGTTTGCATTACCTGCCTTTCCTTACAGGTCTCTTCACTAGAATGCTGTAATTGCACCCTTGGGGACTGGTATTTTGTAGCTCTCTCCAGAGTCACTTCATTGAACACTCCTGTAACTTTAGTTGCTCTTTTCTAATTACTGAGACTACTAGAAGCAGAGGGCGGCACAACCCTCTGAATTGCAACTGAAGAGCTTGTCTACTTCAGCCTGAGCATCACTTCATAATAAATCTGGTTTTTCGTAAAAAGAGATGAGAGGGAAATCGTGGTATAACTTTCCCTTAGTAAATGCAACACTTTTTGTCCTATTTTTACTGTGAAAGTTGCTAGGAAATTGAGTTCAGGGTACCGAGGACACAGTTCAGAAGTTTTTGAACCCTAACGTAGCTGCTTTACTGAAGAATAATGAAGCAGAATAGCCACAACTGCTGCAATAGTTTCACTCTATTGAATTGCATCAGCTTTAGACAACTAGATTTGAACTGTGACATGTGAAACAGAATGTTGTAAATAGCATGGCTGTGTGCACAGCACAGCCCCTCTCTTCATCCTGTCTTTCCCTGTAAGTCCCTGTAGCTTAGAATTCACCCCAAGCTTCTTTCTCACCAATAAGAATGAATTTTGATAATTTTGAAATGTCTAGACATCTGAGCTTCAACTCCAAGCTATGTGAGTCTGAAGCATATCTTTTCTGAATTTCTATTATCTACATCTAATTATCTACATCTACATCTATGTAATCTATTCAGTTTACATAGCAGTTTGTTTCCAATTAAAATTTTAAGTTAAGTTGTAAAAAGGTAGTGGAGAATTTAAAGTGTTTTTAGTAGGGACAGGAGAACTAGTTCAGGCAAAATATTCAATTCAAGCGTGGGTCGAGTTTATGGGATTGTAGGGGTTTAGGATTTTTTTTATTGGGTTTTTTTTTTATTCTCACACTCCTCTGTAATTCCTAATTTTGGACAGAACAGATGGACTGAAATTCTCTCTCTTCCCTAGTTTCCCTTCTGGGAGAAGACACATTCACAGGGACAGATTCACTGGTATAACTGAAGTAGGGAACTGGCCTGCTGCATTTCTGACCAACTGAAATCTGGAATAGAACGAGAAAGTGAGCTTTTACATGACTTTTTAACCAAAAGAAAAAATATATCCCATTTAAAAAAAAAAAAAAAAGCCAAGATGGGTATAAGGATCAAGTCATTAATCAAAAGGAAATTATACAGATGTGTTGATTAATATTGAATAAAACAAAGAGGAGTTCTGTTCTGAGGTGGCTTAGAAATACTATGCTGGTGATGTGCCTGTATCTTAGATCAGATGGAAATGATGTAGAAAGTCTGAGTTTGCCTGAGCTCTGACTATGTGAGTACAGGGGTGTCCTTGTTGATCCAGGAACCTTGTTGCACAGCTCCTGCACCTACACAGTGAATCAAATTCCAGTTTGGGCAAGCACAGTAACTACTGCATACAGGGACGGATTAACTTCATTGTCCAAGTAATGACTGTACTATGCATGCTCAGCTCTCGTTAAAAATTAAATGAAGCAAAATCAGTTCATCCATGAAGATGAACAGAATCCTGGCTGACTTCTCAGGAGAAGATGCCAAAGCAGCAGCAATATCACACAAGCTAGGGCTGCAGACCTGACGGAGCCCTGGTGGGGACAGTCAGCCCCAGCAGAGATCTCTGACTCAGTGGCTTGCCCACACCATGTTTTGAGCAGCCACATCCAATGACAGCTGGGATTAATTTGTGGCTGGTGACAGCAAAGACTAAGACAACCTCAAAATGTTTCTACCAAAGACACCCAGTTTCTGTGAGAATTCTCTTTGTGACAATAGGCTTAGGCAAAAGTAAGAGTGTTTAGCTTTTATAATGCTCTTTTCTGTGCAAGCACCTTGGAAGTGAGATCCATTGGAGGGCTTCTAGACAAACCAAGCTGGGCTCAGGAACTCTCTCCTGAGCTGAATATAGCTGGACAGCTGGAAAGGACTCAAAGAAAGAGTTAGATGAGTTGACACCGCTCCTGTTTTTGCTTGGCTGTCTGCTTGCGGCTAGTGTTGGAGGTGGCAGACTGGTCTTGATGAACCTTTGCCTGAACCAGTATGATAGCTCTTTGCTCATTGTGTGGCACATAATGCTCTGCAAAGGTGAAGGAGACCCACAACCCTGAAAGGCAGATTTCTTCCAACTACTGGATCTAAATTCTAGTAAGTACCCATCTATGGCAGAGAAGGGAATAATTACTACACGCTAACTCTACTACGCAAGAAAATTATTTAAAAATCCCTTTAATGTCTATACTTAAATGCTAGCCAGCTGGCTTGGTAACTGCAGGGAAGGGAGGCTACACTTTTCCTTTAACAACTTGTTTTCAGTCAAGCAAGCTAAATCTTTGCAAGATCAATATGAGATGAACAGAAAATATTTGATTACCTCAGGAGCTGTCAGTGTCTGATTTTTTTTTCTAAGCTGACATAAATAACATCTGGGGCAGCAAATATACATACTTCTGCTTTTTATTTTTTAACATTATTCATGGACTGAAACTTAGCTTGAAATTGAAACACTAAGAGGAGTTAGAATTCTGGAAAAGCACCACTTCAGTTTGCAGTATGGAAACAACTGAAACTGCCAACTGGAATGAAGTTTACCAGCATACAGAAGGCAGAGAGCATGAGTAGCGTGATGCAAAGTACAGTGAAACTTGCTTGTAAATGACACCGTCTTTTAAAATTCAAGTCCTTATCTCTGGCAAAGTAGTATGCTTCTAAAGTATTACCCCATGCCTGAAATTACTGTACATAACAAATATTGCTGTCTGTTCCTAGAAGAAGCTGTGAGAAAAGTGAACCAGGCAAATTGCCTAGGAACAAAAAGCTCATGCTGTAGGTCTGGGGTGGATGTTGCGGTCGCTTTGGCACCATGCTTGTGTCCAATCTAGGCAAGAATTCTAAAATTTCCTTGTTCTTTAAATATCGGATGTTATTACTACATCTCAAATGGTTTTATGAAAGGTCACTACCTTCACACTTGCTTTACAGGAGGTTATACTTACACTTGGTAAGTCCTCAGAGCAGGAACAACAAGAACACATCCAACATATTTTCTATCCTCTGCTCTGAAAGTGCCTTTAAAATGTAGTGGTGTTACCTACCTAGCAATTGTCCCCAGAAACCTCTTGAGATCTGAGCTATTAACTACCAGTGAATGAGTATATGTGCTGTGACCTTTAACCTCATCTTTGGGTTCTCATTTCTGATGTTTCTTTCAATAACTTTGCTGATTTCATTTCTTTCTTTTTTTTTTAACTGCCACTGAGATTTTTTTTTTTTTCCCAGAGCGATGTCTCACACTTTTGGGCTGTATCCCCAGGATGGAAATACTTGCCTTTCCTTTCATATCTCATGTGCAATTTGTTGGCCCTGACAGTTCCATTCATTCTGAAAAATATTCTTTTAGAGAAATCAGTTTTAAAACCTAGCAGCAACGCGGACTATTTTTTGTCTGTAGCTGTTCCAAAGAAATACCAGTTGCCAACTTGTCTTGAATGCCACAGCGGTAATCAGCACCTCCAGGTAATGGCTTCTGACACACTTTTGTACAAAATGTTGCTGAAAACTCATGATCTGGCTCTTCTTAAGCAAACAAAGGAAAATGCTGGGGGAGAGAAAAGATGAAAGCATTTACTTCCTCCCCTGTGGAATAAGGGCAGTGAAAAGTGATGAGGAGATGTCACCGTGGGATCCTGAACTTGCTGAGGATGAGCAAAGGGACACTGTTGTTGTGTCTCTCCAAAGGAGCTGTCACCTTAAGTTACGATGCTGTGCTGTGGCAGACTGCCACCCCCCACATGGGTATACTTTGAAGTGAACAGACTAGAAGTGGTTCAATTTCCCAGGCACACCAGCTTGGATAATGTCAAGGAGGGGAAAAAAGGGAAGAACCTTGCTTGTCAACTTTAAGAGAATAAATAAAAAATTAACTAAACCTTTCCCATCTGCTCTGCCAGTAACTTGAAAACTGACCTAGTGGCTTTTAACCCCCCCCCCTTTTTTTTTTTTTTTTTTTTTAAGGCTTTTGAGAGTGAAAGAGTTTTAAAACATGTCCTTTTAAATTCAACTTGTGTAGGTGGGGATGCAGTCAACTTTTCTCCCTTCTTGCAGGAAGGCATCTGAGGGAGGTGGAGCACATGTACCACCAATACGATACCTACAGTAACCTGGGGAGTGCATGGGTGTCCCTGGGGAGAAGGAGTGATTACCGACCCTACACAGCGTGGAGGCCAGCTTCCCTAGGTGCTATGGATCATGTGGAGCTTTGGAAGTAATGCTCCCTCTTCCTCTTTGTTTTCGTGGGACAAAGTTTTTGCCCCAGGAGTCTCACGGCTTCGAGTTGAAGGTACTTTGCCTGTGAGCAGCAATGTCTGGCACAAGGAGGTCCTTCAGCTTCATTTTTTGTCTAGCATCATTCCAGACATAATTTTTAATCCAATAAAGCTACGGTGAATACGTTGTAAGGATGATGACTAGCTTGTGTGATCTGAAAAAGACAACCTCTTCCTTTGAATGGGGCTAGAAGGAAAAAGGCCTTTTTTCTCTCTCTTTTTTTTTTTTTTTTTAAAAAAAAAGAAGGTAGTGCTCAGACAACTTCAGAGAAAGCCTTTGAATTGGCCTTAAACCAGCTATGTATCAGACAGAGAAGGGAGCCCATGGAAAGGTACAGAAAACCAAACTATTCTCTCTCCCTAGCTGATGAGGGAACGCTGGCCACAGCAGATGGCTGCTTGGGGCGAGAGAGCGTGAGGCATGGTGGAAGTACTTGCACAGGGAGGAGGGTAGATGGAAACTGTGCTTTGCCTTGCTGATGGGCAGGTCCTCCAGCACAAGTGAAAAACTGTAGCTGGGCAGTGAGCCTACTAGCAGGACAAGGGGTTTCCGCTTGCTTGTTCTACTTGTAAGGTGCAAGACAGCACTGTGCCACAATGACCCCCACCTTATAAACCCACAAGTCTTAAACTTTTTGTGTTGGCTGCTTGAGCACAAGTGCTGCAAACACAAATGGTTCGTTCTGGGAGCAAAGACCATCCACTAGTGAAGAGATTAGTTGGGAGCATCGAGTGATTTTTGACGGTGCTGGGTGATATTTGACTGTATACGCTGGATTTTCACCTGCTTTTAATAGCTCATGATTTTCAAATGAACTTGTAATTCAAAGTTTTTCTATGTTAAAAACTTCTGCGAGGCATCGGGTAAACCAGGTTTCAAGGGGAGCGTGCATGAGAAAATCTATATAGCCATGAAAATAAGCTGTTAAAGTAACTGAACCTATTTAGGAGCTTGCTTAGTAACAATAGATCAAACTAATAATGTTCATTATGTCCCATACCCTGCAATCAATTTTGCAAAGACAAACCAATGAGTTCCTTGTGGTTGGACAAATCCCAGGCTTGCCCATAACATAAAATTCAGCTGCTGAAGTGGTGTACTTGGATCTAGCACTGCAAGAAGGGGAGCACTTTTTCAGTAGTATTCAGGACCTCCTTTGTGATACTCTGCTATACATGGGATGGAAAAGGTGACAGCATTTGTTTTATAGTGGAAATATGACATTAGTTTATCTTTCCTTTCCTGGATTCTATATCTTTTCTTTTTGTACTTACAGCACAGCTGTGAGTCTTTTTTGCATCTTTGCAGCCTTCTATTTGATTCTTCAGTATGTTTATTTTTTCTTTTAGCTGTAACCTGGCCCTTACTGCTACTCCCACAGTCTGAAATGCTTTTAAAAATGCAGTTTGTTACTGTTAATAAAAACTCAAGCACTCCTCTTTTATATCTAACATTACTGGTCAGGTATCAGATATCCATGGATCTTTAAAATAATGTTTTTAAAATTGACGACAGTTAATAAGCCTTAGGGAATGGGTAGGAAATACCATATGCAGCAAGGATATGCTTTGTCTTATCTGGTTACATAGAAATGCATTAATATTAGGGGAAAATCACAGCACTTTGAGTTTAAACTAAATCTCGTTTGTGTCTCGTTATAAGATACAGGTCTATTTAATTTTCTTTTATTGTTGTCTTTTTTTTTTTTTTTTTTTTAGGCTAAAGAACCAACCATGTTCTCCCTGCCCTGGCCAAATCGCTATGAAGCCAAGCAAAACCCTTCTTTTTATCCTTCTTTGATACTATAATGCTTTATACAGGACCAACGTAAAATCCTTTCTTCTACCCTTGCCACCTGACATCTTAGAAATAGGATTTATCTATGAATGTTTATTCTTTTCTATCCTCTGTTCTAACAGTGTAAATATTTGACTTTAGAGTTGTGCAGTTAGTATAAACTTCACAGTAAAAACTTGGCTTAATTAAAAACATCAAAATATGTGTCAACTTTGTGTATGTACAAACGGATGGGTTAGAATTAGCTACCTACAAATGTTGCTGCACGTATTTAAATGTCTCTCTATCCCTTTTTGCAGAATGTCTTTCAAAGGTGGATTTTGCAGCAGGTACAATAGCACTTGTATAAAATTGGATAACAAGAATGAAAGTTTCTATTCTGTCAGGCAACTCTACAGAAAGTTAGGACTTATCCTAAAACTTACTTTGAATATACTTTCTAAAAATATGCTGTCACATGTGTAAGATACACCAGTAAAAGTATGTCATAAATGCAGCTGAATTTTAAATACCCTCTTGTTTTTATGCCCGCAATCATCTCAAAGCCCAAAAAACATCTAGAGGTCAAACTAAATGAAATAGTGATACGATCACTTAGCTTGGCATATAAATTTTTCATTTGCAGTAGTAATTGCTTGAAGATGTAAAAGAAGAGATCATCTTGAAAACTTGCTGGAAGTAGAAAATAAATGTATGGAGAAAAGTATGTAGATTACTTTGATTCATGACAGTCCTGCGTTTGATATTACGGCTAAATTTTATAGTTGTCTTAACATAAGACTATCTAGGATAATTAGTTGAAGGGGGTGAAGGTTACACCCCAGGATGAGACGTTCATTGGTACTAGAGTCTTGGTAAATAGACAGCTAGATTGCAAACACCAGCACTTTCGGTTTTATACAATGCAATGCCAGGTGCAGCTTGATTTCATAAAACAATAACCCCTGGCTGATGGAGTGTAATATGGCACATCTTCAAGAAAAAATGAGACAAAATATTCCAATTACAGACTAATCTTACTTCTTTCTATCCTGAGCCAAGTATTTGCCTCAATTGTTCAGCAGCAAATTACCCCAGCAGCAGAGAACTACCACAGAGGATAACAAAGTGGTGTCTGCTCAGAGAGATTAACTGTTGATCGGATGCTCATATTGAGAGTTCTTGAAGGAAAAAAAGCAAACTAATTCACAGCAGATGAGACACTGATGTCTTGTTCTTTGTCTTCGGAGGAGCCTTCTGTGCTCTGTTCACCAGGATTTTTTTGGAAGCTGCTTTTTGAAGATTTGTGCATGCCTTCTGCACAACACATGGTGCAATAAAAAAAAAAATCAAACCTACAGGAACAGTTTTATGGGGGGTGGGAAAATCTTAGAAGTGTTGAGCAGTGACAATTAATGCATATATTCAGCACCTCGGAGACATTTAATTAATGATTTGGCATTAACTCTTTCATGTATATGTATCATAAGAATGTACTCCTTTTTCTGTTCTTTTGGATTGTGGTTTTAAGACTGAGGCTGATTTTCCCTTGCATGCTGCAGAGGTGAATTTATAAAGAGGCAAAACTGCTGAAATGTAGAGACAACCAATGGAGATACTGGTTTGAGCCATACTGTGAATATAAATCTGTTATCGTGTTGAAGAACTTTTAGTGAATGATATTAATGTATGTACTGCAGTTGGACTTACTCCCTTTTACTCTGAACTTTGGTATTTCCCCCTCCACACCCACTATAAATATTTTTATGTAGCTACTCTAATGATAGCCTTCCTGTGTTTTCTTCAGAGCTGTGGGTCCCTCAGCCATCCATGGCATCCACGTGGGATTGGATGGATACGCAGTTCCTCATTTGTTTACAGCTGATTAAATGGATGTTGTCGATCCACACAGACCCATTATAGAGTTTGAAATGCTTCACAGACAGGTACTGTTGCAGCAACAATCAATTAGTTTGTAAATATTTTCTACAACTTAAAAATATGTCATGACCATGTTGGAAACAGACGCTTGATGTGATGCGTATATTTTAGACTATGAAGATCAGCTGCATTTTTAAATATGTAAACCCACTGCATTAGAATATCTATAAGCAGATGGCAAAACACATTTAGCCAACATTTTCAGTGAGTGGTTAACAGCCATTATTTGGAGAAATTCAGGATTTAACCTAGCATGGCATCTTAGTATAACACTTCACCTGTGCCTTCTCTATTATTAAACACCCAGATCTAGGTTAACTGAGCTGCTTAGCAAGCACAGGCTGTTAAAGAGAGTTCCTGACATCAGCTATTTCCTTGCTCTTTTGGAAATATTCTCTTGAGGGAGACGAAGCAGTATTTAAAACAAAACCTAGCAACCTTACATGGTCCTGAGTTATTCCTGGGACAGCCCAGACAGTGACTGCTGATGATTCTCTGTCTGCTCGCCCCTCAGTTTAAAAATAACATCTTTTGTTGACCTTGTTTCAGATTGTATTGAGCAGCATGCTCTAAATGACTTTGGGTAACAGTCACTGAAAGTCTGAGGTAGCTGGAAAGCCACAGCAACATTATGGAACAATGTGAAAAACGCTTGGAGAGAGTGATTTTCAGAATATTAAAAGAAGCTTAGAGTTATGGGACTTTGATGAAATGTGGCAGTTCACTGTCTTTGGGTAGTGGTGGTTAAATAATGTGAATGTAACAAGCAAGAGGGTTTAACAAGGGTTTCAACTGCTTAGGTCATGGATTGCCTTTTTGCGAGTAGAGATGAGAAAGCACAAGTAAGAACCCAATCCAAAGGTGCTGATGAAAATCAGACCTTTGGAGAACCAGTGTAACCAGCATTTGATCAAGTGCTGCACCTCCTAAGGAGGGTAGCACAGGTGAATGAGTTGTCTTCAGCTGAATTATTGATGAAAAATACTTAGTTACTTCAAAACAGCATACCAAAGAATGACTTTGCTGTTATTTTCCCTGTGCATTGAGTAATCAAGTGCACTCACATTGCCATTTTGGCTCCAGCAGAGATGTGCACCAAGGCGTAGTAGGTCCATTGCCTCACGTGCAGATTGTCTGTAATGCTATAAACTAGATTATCAAGGTGTTTGCCAATGCTTTGGATTCTCAAAACACCCATCTATCCTTGAGACCTCTGCAATCAGCCAACTGCTATAGACTTGGGCAGCCAATGCTGTTTGGCAAACAGGAAGGCAGTCTTGTTATAGATGGTTTGATTTAACATACCTGCTCGGAAAAGTGGATGACTGTTCATTTAGCTAGTGAGATACTAAGGCTAATATTTCAACAGGTTGTGATTTGGGTTTGGAATTATGGCATGGTAATTTTTAATATTTTTTTTCCTGGAGCAATTTAAAGTGAAATTGAGCATTTTTGCAAGTTTAGTTGTTTCCATGTACTCGCTTTACAAACTGTTCTAGCCATCCGCGTTCATGTTAAAGCATACCTCTTACATTAACAATGTCTAAAAGGCTCCTGCTTGCTTTCTCCTTTCATTTAAATAAAAAGTCTGGGGGGGGGAACCCAAACCTTTTTCTTCCATGCTTCCTGACAGGAAATTGTTTCAAATTTAAGCTTTTCCTCCAATCTCTCAGAGTACAGGTGCTCCTTTGCAGAGCACCAGTAGTTGGTAATTTTCATTGGGAAGGTATTGTTGTTACAGTTTCAAGTAAGTCTTTGTGCATTGTATTGGAAAACAGTCCTGAATCCCATAATACTGACAAGATATGGCCAGAGCTGTATATGGGCAGATGCAGCACTCAGAAACCTGGTTAATATAGTGTTCTGTGTCACCATGTGGCCATGAAGGACTGACTCCTGCTTGACGGTCTGTTCTGTATCCAGGTTGTGTTCACAGAGTGGAAATTGAGCATGGATCTTTGAGTCTTTGGCCAGGTGCCACAACTGTGAGAGCCAGGCTCTAAATCCAAGAGATTGCCCTGACCAGAGCTAGAAATGCTCTGCAATGCTTCTCTTTGTTTCCTAATGACAAGGCTTCAAAACCCATTTCTCCAGCCTGCTGTAATTCCATAGAAAAATGGGACAGACCAGGCATGCAGCTCATTACTTTTGTATTTTACTGGGCTACGCAGATTTTATGTATAATGTGGGGTTTTTTAAGGTACATATTTCCTCAATCATAAAGTTGTATTAATGCAGTACAGGTATGTTGGATTATAGCACATTAATAATGTGGTAGTTCTGGAATTCCTATCGGAGGCCTTAAAAATGCATTACTTGTATATTTACAGCAAAGAAGCAGCATTTCTGCTAATGCCCTGAAATGTGTGCCAGGTCTTCAGGGCATGCTTCGTATGTGGCCCTAAGAAGAAATGTCCTACTTTCAAAGGTGAAGATGACAATGAATTACAGAATTAGATGACAAGGAAATGATGAAGGAGACATAAGAACTAATTGCAGAGAGAGATGTCACGGAAGTATTTCTAAACTTGTACACTAGGGCAATACAAGTGGTGCCAAACTAATTTGCACATACACATTAAATGTATTAACCATCTTCTTTCCTTATGTAACATATCTAAATAATTAAAATGTGCTCTTTATGTAACTAAAAGAACATACTGCCATAAGCAATGTTTAAGGAGTAAGGAAAGGTTTAGATAAAAGGATTTTTCTACCCTTTTAGCTGTAGAAATGATAGCCCAAGTACTGTCTTGCTTGTTCCATAAATGTTTGGGCCAAATCTGAGTGGGATGTGTATTGGAAAAGTCCTAATGAAATTCAAGAGAGTTCCTTTGCTTCTTCCAAGCTTAACCTGGGCTATGGTCATTATTAGTTTTGGGGCAAACCGTGTCTTCATTATGTTGGATTTGCTGCACCCGCCACGTACAGTGGAAATTCCCCTTTCAGAGGCAGAAATCGGATCTTTGTTCTGGTGATTTTGAATGTTTTTAAATCTATCTTATGTTTTGTAATGAATTGGGGGGCAGGTTTGAAATCAATTCTGCCCAGGTTACATCTGAAAGTGAGTGAGGTAGCCTTACTGCAGCAAACTAGCTTAATTGAGATGCAGGTGTGTGCAATCACATTGTTCAGGCAATTGAGTGCAGTTGATAAGCTACCAGGCTTCAGCTCTCTGTAGACCATTGTAAAGAAAATATGCAGTATCCATGGTATGTTTGGGGTTTTTTTTTTTTTAAACTTTGTTTCACGTTTGTACACAGTTGTGTTGTGATGATGTTTCAGCACTGTGGTCTTAGTGCTGGAAATTATCAGGAGCTATTAAGGTCCTTTTTTTGGATTAAATCCTGGTTTACTGTGCTAGAAACAATTGAACAGTTGGAAGTAGCAAACGTTTGTACCTCCAGTAACAAAGCAGAGGCACTGTAGAGCTCGTACGCAAGACAGCTTTCAGATGACTAGTACAGCATCACTGTGGGAAAGAGAATGTGACTTCTTACTATTTGCTGCAATTAAGAATAATTTGGATAGCTAATCAAAAGCTTTTTTTTTGGTTAACACTTTTTTTTTCTCCGAGTTTTAATTTTGGTTTTTGAAGTTCTTCATTAGTAACGTTAAAAGTGAAATGACGTTCTTAAGACATTTTCCAATTGCAGAAGCCCTCTTCTTCTGTTTGCAGCTATGCAATGTGATGTTTCAAAGTGCTTTTCTCCCTCCAGTGCCAAATACCTCTTAATTTTATTTGGCACACAGTAAATATTTATTTTTGTTCTCCTAGAGATAAAGGATTTGCATGCAAGGTTTTTCAGTTGTTTTGAAACAATATTTGTCTTGATAATTGGATGCATTTATCCTGTGTTGTTGCTGCCTTTTTTTTTTTTTTTTTTTTTTAATGGGTTGCTGCTGTTCTTCAGTGGGCTCTGTCCTTTGAAGGCCTGTTTACTGAACCTGGATTCTTAGTTTAAAATATACTACATACTACATGTTTGCAACAGAAGCTGTGTGGAAGGAAAACTACAAAATTATTCCATCTACTCCATTAAATTCTTGCCAAAATGGGGTGTGTGTTGGGGGTTATTTGTTCCTTTTTTAAAGCTATTTCAACACCTGGTATTTACTTGGGAAGCCATCAAGGACTCATGTTGTTCTCAAATTGCTGCTCTTCTTTAATCTTCTTCTGTTGCTCTTTGCATGAATGTGATAGACTGCTTTGCATGCCTAGGAAGCTTTATTTCTCGCTAGGTAGAATCACGTATTGACATCTCTCAGGGAGTCCCATATGCCAAGACACCTGATCCAGTCTTTAATGCCTACCAGATATGTGTCAGGCCTGGAAGAACCTCTTTCAAACTTTCTCTCCTGTCACTTTGCTATTTTTAAGAGCTATCTTAGTAGCATGCAGAGGAACAGACTATAGGTTCTTATGTATTCCTTTCAAGTAATAAATAAATAATGCATTCCAGGCTGTGTTACCAGCAGATGTTCGTTGTCCCAGCATTATGGTTCTAGAGGTAGTTAGTAGTTAGTTCCAAAGCAGTTTTATAGTACTTCAGCTACTGGGGAACAAAGAAAAAGACACTGAAAACTGTTGCAGGTTTCAGTTCCCAGAAGGCAACTTCAAATAGTTAAGTTTTGCATGTTAGGAAGAGATAGGTGAAAGGGGAGTTAAAATTTTGAAATCATAGAGTGACTTTCATATAATGAGTAGACTTCAGCCCCAATAGTCACTCTAGAAGATGAGTTCTAGTCATTAATAAGCAGGATGTCTCTCTATTATGGCACGCATGAATCTGTTTAGCTCCTCTTTGATGAGCTGAAGGTCGTTGTTGACTGACTTTTCTTCAGTGTCAGTATCCTCTGACTGAAATAGTGTAATTTGTATTTCCCACTAATAAAGGAGGAAAGGCACTGACTGATATGATGACCAGGATTGCAGTCTTTCGATTGTGGTTTGTGAAGTTGTTACATTAATTGGAAAGATATCTGTGGATTCAGAGTCAAACCCTTCTCTGAACAAGGTAGTGAACAATTATTGCGCTAATTTGGTAGAGGACAGCCATTTCGTCTCTTATTCTAGCAGTGCCTAGAGGCCTAGGGTGGGACCAAGGTCCCTTTGGCACAGTGCTACACAAAGAGCAAGTGGCTACTGCAGCCCTGAAGAGCCTCCACCCCGATGGATTTCCATCTGATGTTTTGAGGTGTGGTAAATGTCTTAACAAACTTTCTTAGATACCTTTTCCACAGTTTAATGCTGATTTTAATTTCATTTTCATTTCACTGACTTTGAAAGAAAATGTTTGGGGTTCCCCCCCCTCCCCCGTCTAAATTCTAAGGATTTATTGAACTTCAGCACAAAGTGCTCTTAATCCTGGTAGAATTGTTTTCTAGGATTGTACTTGATGTATATCTATGTATGTGCACAAACACTTCCAGAGTTATTATGGAATACTTTGTCAGTGGCTATCAGTCACTAGTTGTACACATAAAATAAAGGGATAACAAATACTTAAAGGCATTCTAATACACCCTTCTATCTGCCACATCAGAGAGTGATCATTGCAAATGGGATTATGCAGCAATATAACAAATGTCTTTTGGTTTCTATCCTCCAGCTGTAATCAAATAGGAAGAAAGTAGGAAAAACATTCTCTCATGCATATGTTTTTTTCCCCATATTCTTTTTCTGTGATTGCTGTTTCACTTTTTTAATGCATTTTTTTTCTTAAGCAAAGGATGAAAAATGAGTATGCTTTCTTGAAATGATGTTTAATATGATGGAATTCAGCATTCTCTTGTGTCAGTGTTTCCTGCAGTTCTGCAGTTATGCATTAGGGAAGTAAACTTAGATCTATGAGATAACTCTTGTTTTGACAGCATCTAAACTTATCCATGCATTTTACATTGAACCATTTGTTGTGATATCTGAGGTAAGTATTAAAAAAGTAAATTTCAGTGACCAGATTTGTGCTGAGTCTGAACTCCCTTTGGGAATCTTCTACACTTGGTGCAGTTAGCTTTGTCCTGATTGTTAGTGCAGAAGTTTAGATGCATTAATTTGGGTAGAAAGCCACAAAATAACTTTGGGGTTTTTTCCCCTTTTATTCTTTCCTTTTGCAGTCACATTTCTTCATTTCCATAAAGAAATGCCTTGTTTGGGAAAGGTTTCCCAGGCCGTTCATGTCAGGGGATGAAGCTCACCTGCCAGCATAGGAGGTTCTGTGTGAGACAGTGGTTCTGTGCTGTAGCCAGTACCCAAGGGCTGGTTCTAACTGGTGAAAAACAATGTAGCTGCCCGCTCCTTTGGTGTCAGACTGGATTCCACCTCACATTGATTATAAGCTCAGCAAAACACTGGAGCAGGTCACTGACATCCAAAGAAGGTAAGCTTACATCTCCAAAATGGCTGTTCTGGAGACACAGGAGCAAAGCACTGTGAAGACGCTTGCATTGTTCAGTCCGCAGCCTTTGAATGGAGAGCTTTATTTCCCAGGCTGCCAATTCAAGCGTTTTACACCAACACTAAATTTGAAATGAAAGTTTCCTTCCAGCAATGTATGGCAGATAAGCACAGCTGTACAGCCTGGTGTTACCACAAATCCATCTGCAGTGCGTGCTGCAGACCAGTTGTTCGTTTAGAGGAGAGTGTGAAGGGTAGCCTTTGAGAGAGTTCACAGCTTGGGATTTGGGGAAGGGAAGAGGAGGAACGTCCCTGCTGTCTTTTCTGAGCTGTTTGTCAGCAAAGGCTACGCGTGGTCTTAGGTGAACACCTCTGATGAGTGGGGGGAGGAGGAAGGGCTGAAAGCAAACTTCAATTTTTGTCGGATATTTTAAGATTCACTATCAGTTTCCATTTTTCTGCCTTTTTGAGTCAAGAAGATGGCACAAGAATTGAATACCTGCTCTCTTCCAGTGCTTCTGCTTTATCAGTTGCTGTACCAAAGCATGAAAATGCCTGTGACAACGTTACCATTTTGCTAATGGTTCATGCCCTAGTGGATACCCTCCATTGCCCTAAAATATGCAATCATTTAATTGCCATTGCAATCCTATTATATTGCCATTATGGAACGTCTGGTGGGGAAAGCTATGAACATGTTATTAGTGCTGAAAGGGACAATTTACTGAATCTCGCTAAATGCCATCACTTCTCAAAAATGAATCAAAATTACTTTATTATGCATGTCTTACTTTAATATTCTGCTCAGATAATGATTGGGAGCCATTGATCATTTTCTGAGTTGAGATTCTTTCCACAATTTTTAGTTTGTTGCAACAGCAGGAATGCTAAAAACTTCTTGACTAGGTTTCTTCCTCCATCCCTGCCCTCCCTTTTTTGAGAAAAGAAAAAAAAAAAAAAGAGAAAAGGAAAAAGGCAGCTCTTGTTGAACTGGAATTGCAAGTAGGGATTTTGAAACCCTTTGTGTTTAGCAACCTGAGTAGCGTCATGTTCCTGTTCATAAGTTCTATATGAGTGAATCCAATCTTGGCTTCCTCCTGGCACTCTGTCACCAATTTTTTATTTTTTTTGTTTTTGGCTCCTCTTTCCTTGCTTTATTTTCTGTTAGCTGTTTTGTAAACTCTTCAGAGCATAGAATACATCTCAATGTGTATTTGAAATAACATGGTACTATGCTCTGTACAACCTCACTTGAGGTCTCCAATTACAACCAAAGTACAAATAATTCACTTCCCACGTGCAACTCTTGCACTTGACGAGGGTTGGTTGCACTTGAAGCACAGGCAGCACATTCTCACTGTGGGACAACGTGCTTATCAAATGAGTTTAAAACTATAGGCTAGTTCCAGAGATGGTTTGGGGGATTGGTGAAGTTGAACTTCTTATTGATTCTAGAAATTGAATTGCCTTCCATGGATGGCAAGTAAGGCTGAATGGATTATTCCCTCTCCTTTGAAATTACCATGCAAAGAGCTATGGGGAATCCAAAAGAAAATGTCTTTGTGGAACACTATGGAGACCAACAGGGCCTTCTCCAATGTATTATAAATGCTGGAGAAAAAGCGATTTTAACCATTATGAAAGAAAGTATCATAAAAGTCCTTTAATACCTTTATAGTTTGATGTCTTTGTAAGTGCACATAAAACAAACTAAAGAGTATTACATGCAAATTATGATTAATAATTTGAGCTTGGGGGGCTTTAAAAATCTTAATGTGTGATAACTGAGAAATGTATCGGGATTGAGAATGCAGATGTATGCTTACACTGCAAGTGTGTCTCCAAGCAAAGCAAGAATAGTTTGTTGTGACTTTTCCCTCTTTTTAATGCATGTGGTATGTTTAGCTATTTCATATAGATTCTGCAGATATCTTTTTTTTTTTTTTTTTATCCTAAATTTCTTCACAGTAATTTCAAATTTGTAGTTCTGGGCCAGCTGACACAACACAAATAGAATTATTACTATACAACTTAGTTTGGAAAAGGGGTTTTGAAAAGCAGTTTTGAATTGGCTTGTGGCAATTCTCTTGTACATAAACTCATTTTAACTGCATAAAAACTACTATATTGCATCTAGAAACTGCAGTGAATGTGCATTTAGATGTTATGAATAACTGCAGTTAAGTAGAAATGAAACTGAAATAAATCTGAATTTTATTTGCACTTTCCCTTCATTTTAATGCCACTCAAGCTGCTGCTACCTTTTTTTCTAAGAGTAACATAGCTGTTAAGGATAAAGAGTGTGTATGTGTTTATCTGTGAAATACTGAAGTACTGTTGGCCTACATGTAACATGGTTTATAACCACAGAGGCTATGCGATAAAATTTTGACTGCTGGACATTATTTTAAAGCTGTTTGTTCCTGTCATGGAAATGCATTATAACTAATACAAGATATGGCAGAGAAACCTGAATAACCACTTCAAAATTTAAGATTTCTGTGAATGATAAGTGATACTTATGCCTTGGCAATCAAGGTGCTGTTAAAAGATAATGGTGATGGGGATGCGCACAAGGACTTTTTTCTACAGATACCAATTGGTTTCTTGCATTGTGCTTGCAGCATGCCAGAACTCTTGGCTACATGCTGTGACAATAAATGGTCCACGCAGTGAAACCATGTGAATGACCATAATCCCTCTGGTCTGCGTCAACATCTGACTTGGAGGACCACAGGTAACTGTGGGGAAAAATTTCAAAAACACTTGAAAGATTGTCAGCTTTGTCTCATTTTTGAACATGACTCACCTGCTCAGGAATCTCAGTCCACAGAAAGTTAATGTGTTTTGTCTGCCAATGCAGTCAACAGCTTTTGAAAATTTTACCATCAAAATTGTGGGTTACTGAAGGTTTTCTCAATTTATCAGGCTTTAATGGCTTTTATTGTTTTCCCTGCTGTTCTTGTTCTGCGTTGCCAACTCGTTCTTACCCAAACTTCTTGGACCATTTCTCTTCTGTCAACTCTCAACTTTTGTCATATACCACCATGCACAATTACCACCAAAGTGTAATTAGAAATGCTAAAAAAAGGTAGTATGAGCCTGTGCATTGCCTGCCCAGCTTCTGCCAGTGACTAATGAACAACCCCTCTGTCCTGAACCTGCTGACGTGCTGAAAAAGAGCCCAAATTCTGAACACAAAAACTCTTAGCAAAGCCATCATGCAACCGAGCAGTTTCATCATGCTGCTCTTCCACGGTGCTAACACCCACCCGAGGAAGTATGACACAGCCCAGGTTGTCCTTCCGTTGTGCAGTGCCGGTCATGATGACTGTGCCTTGCTAATCCCTGTCTGGTGCCTGGGATCACTGCAGAACCTCCATGCTACTCCCCCAGGCTGGATGTCCCCAAGGCTGATCAGCCCTGGCGTTGTGCCAGCCTATGCAAGGATTGCCTCTGCTCTAACAAAATCAGGAAGGCAGGCCACCCTGCCCATGCTGTAGGGCTCCTGAGAAAGCACGAGATGTGTGGAAGGTGGGAATAGCTTGGGGTCTCTGTGCCAAGCAGTAAAACTCAGTGCCTTTGGGAAATGTGTTAGAAGTCTTGGGACCCAAAAGATGTGGTAGTTGCCCCTGCTGTGGTGACTGGGTTGGTTTCACAGCACTTCTGAGTGTGCTGGGAGGCCAAGTTGTTGCAGCTGCGAAGTGAATTTGGTCTTGTTGGCTTTGCTTCAGGGTTCAGAGCTCAGTCAACAGACAGTTGGTTTTGCACCAGTTTCTGGGCTCTCCGTCTTTGAGAACTTACTGAGCTTCTAGGAACCCTCCAAGGAACTCGAGGGTCCCTGCTGCTGCCGCCAGGTGAGGCTAAGCAGATAGGTACGGGTAGCTCCAGCAGCTTCTAAGGAACCCGGTCAGCTGTCCTTGATCAAAGGGTGCCTGCAGCCTTTGTTCTAGCTGCCCTCCCTGATTAGGGAGGCTCAAGTACCCTGGGCAACCATTGCTCGGAGAATGGCTGGGCATCAGTCTGCTTGTCGGAGGTGGTGAGTGATCACCTTTGGGTTTTGGGGGGTTTTTTTGTTGGTTTTTTTTTTTTGAGCCTGGGAAAGGAGGAGGGGAGCGGACGAGGACTTAATGTGCCCTAATGTACAGTATCAAAGCTGCAGGCCTCCTCCTCTCAAGACCTCCTACAACTGCTGCTGGGATAAGTGGTCCTTGTGGCAGGTGCTAGAAGTATGGGCATAGGATACTGAAAAGAAAACTTTGCCTCATCAACATTTGATTTAATGTAGTGGAAAAAAGTAAAATATTAATGTTTTGTGCACCCTTACCCCTGCTATGAAAAGGAAGGGATAATTAATTATATTCACACCATATTTTCTTCTCTGTTTTAGAAAAACAAATATCAGCATAATGATATGTCTGAGAAATGGTTTGAGTAGCCAAACACTTGTTTACTGTTTAATGGTTGAGATTAAAAGCAGAGTCAATAGTGAAGCGAAGCTCATTTAGATGCCATCCTATTTTACTACCCTGATTTTTTTGTTTTATTTTCTCTCACAGTATTTCCCATTAATTTGTGCATGTTAGTGAGTCACAGTAGTCTCTATAGAAACTACAGTAACATGAGTTTTGGCTTTCTCCCAGTAATAGAGTATCGTCCTTGCAGTTGTAGACCAATGAAGAAAGAACAAGGTTCAAGAGTGTGTTAGAAAGCATAAAAAAATAGTTCCATGTGAATCCAGAAAGAATAAAGCAGAAGAGGAAGAAGAAACCATTTCAACATTACACTTTCTCCAGTGAGGAAGTCGGGACACTGATGATTCTGCCTGAGGAAGACTGGTGCCTTCAACCTTAAGATCCAGAGGCGTGGTGGAAGGGCAAGCTTAACACTGGAAAAAGGCTAGATATTAGTATTGCGTTCATAACAATTGCAACTGTGTTATTATTGAAATTATTTTTCTGTAATAGTATTTTTTTTTCTTCTAATGATTAAATCTGGATTAATAATGATTCTTTGACTAGACTGTTAATATTTCAATTATAGTACTGGCAAATCGTTGGCTGGACATATAAGGTGCATTTCTTTTTGCCCATAACAAGATTTTGAGCATAACTTCTCCGATCTCTTTTGAGTTTACAATGGCACAAATAGGGGAAAAAAAGCATTGAGCAGTCTGCTGGCATGGAGACTGACTAGATTCAGGAGTGCAATCAATGCTCCTCCTCCTTTTCTTTCCTTAACTTTTAACTTGTTTTCTCATGTCCACCCCCACTTTTCCCATCTTGAATGAGTTACCTAAATGACTGAGAACTAGTATAGCCTGGAAAATTTTTAATTCATGCCCTAATTAATGAACATAAGGTAATGTACACCTGTGGTGATAATACCTTTATTAGCATTGAAAATGTAGACATCAAAGCATCGTATTGAGCAAAACCATCTATTTCTAATTTAATAGAATCACAATTAAAGTGTATTTTGTTGGACTGAAATCACATCGTAACTGGAGTTCTGCATGGTGAGCAGAAATCCTTCCATCCTAAATTGAAGATTAATAATATGGTAGGCTTTTATGTTCAGTGTGGTAACTGAAGCATTAGGTTTCAATACAAGTTTAACATCAATGAACATTTTATGAATTCACTCTTTTAACACTTGACAAGTGTCTTATGAGGTAAATGCATTAACATTATTTTTGCTTTATAAATAAGGTTGAAACAGTGTTCTTACCTCAATGTGAACACTTTCAATAAAGAGAAAATGTTGCAGCTTTCAGAGCAATAATCCATTTCCTGTGTGGATAAACTGAGGCTGAAGGCAAAGCAGTTTGTCTCTATCTAGTATTGTAACTATATTACCTTTTGCCTTTTAGAACTGAAACCCTTCCAATTAGTCTACAAGCAATGCTGAGGCTTCTTTCCTGCAGCTTCATTTCTTTTCCAAATTTCTCTCCTGTTAATCCTATTTTAGAATAATTTCTTAAAGAATTTTGGTTTGGTTTTGTTTCCTCATCTCTCCAAAGTGGTAGGTTTGTTCTTACTGAAAGAAATATGTTGGAGATTTATTGTATAAAGTCTGGATGTGCTTACTTTGGCAAAATTCTCCATCATCTCATTGTTCTTTTTAAGAACCATGAAGAAAACTGGTCTTGTTCAATATTGCCTGTTCAAGCAATGTCTTGTAGGCATGACAAGAAGAATATGTTGTTGGGGAGTTGAATGCAGCTGGTTTTGGAACTCATCCATCTCTTGAGACAGGGGTGGGGGACCGAGGGAAAGGTAACAATAAATTTGTTATAAGACAAATATAAGATGAACGTTCCCCTAAGAAGGATAGCAGCCAATCAGAAAAAAAAAAAAGAAATTCCCAGTATGTAGGGCTTGATTTTCATATTCTCTGGATCACGTTCATATTTCTTTTGTCAGGAAGAATGAAGGGACCAATAATGGTGTTTTCCCACTCTCCAACCTTTTTTTCTCCTTTTTTCCTCCATGGATTCTTAGATTTATTTTCATTTTGGAAAAGCTTCAGTTTACTGGTACCATAGGTTAGCTTTTATAGTTATAAAATTTAGGAGAGAGTGATATCCTTTCCATACAACTTCCAGAGTGCTTTCTAAAACCTTTATTGCTGTAATCTTTTAAGTTCAGTAAGAATCCTTGACCTTTGCTTGCTCCGTTATTTTAGAGATGTTGCATCATTTTGATTCCCCTGTACTACCACATCATCAAGGCAAAATATCTTTCTTTATGGAAATGGTATAGCTACATCAGATAAACAAGTCTTCCACTCTTCAGTCATCACAGTAAATGCTATAGAGGAAGACAAAGTATCTGACTGTACTCACGTAGAGAAGTTACTACTACTGCATTGCAGAACAGGTACAATTTAAATGTACAGAAGATACCTAGAATAGAAATGAAGTATATTTCTAATGTATAGTGATTACCTATACAAAACCTTCTTAGTCTATATTTAAAAAAAAAAAGAGAGAAAGTGAAAAGCATTTCTTTGAAAATGTGAAAATGAAACCATCCTTATTCTTCAAATTTTACAAAGAGTATTTTCACTCTGTTCTAATTTTGGGCTTGAATTAACAATCCAGAAACTCTTGGTCTGGCTGCCAGAAACAGTGGATTCTTCCCAATCCTTTTACATCTGCAAATATTAACATTGTCTCTCAATAGTATTTAAGTAACTTTGGTAGATATAATCCATAGATATATTTATACATATATATATATGCATGCACATTTGCTCACAGAACTTCGGTGGAATGGGAGAAACCTCTTATTCCTGAGTTATTAACTGGGATTAAACATGGAAGATATGAAGACATTCATGAATGGCAAAGACATATTCGTAGTCCATTTCTGTAAACTCTAACCACCTTTAACGTATGGCTGTAGGAGTGATTGTGAAGAGTTGCTGCTTGTCGAAGCTAATGACATTGTGTGTTCTCACACTTCTGCTGATACATTAAACAATGTCAGAAGTGCCCAGCAGACCACATTAATGCTTTTCATTTACAAATTTATTAAAGAAAGGATGTGTAACATTTCCAGTTATGCTGCAAGCATGAAGGGACATAATTGCATAGGAATATATTTGAGTCTCTGAACAAAAGAATTCTAAAACACACACAAAGGGCACCATAAGTCCAATTAATGTATGAAAGTCCTAGCAGTGGAGTTCCTTGAATAAAATTAAGAAAAATGTTGGGGGGAATATTTAGAGTTTACAGTTTTACACTGATCAACAGCTCTGTGTTCATTAACTGGCACATCCCTTCTAATTTGTGATCTCATTTGTACTGTGTCAACAGCTTTTAGCAGTGCCTCTCCACATTCTGTTTACTTTAAAACATAGTTTCTGTAATCAAAAAGAAAACTGGGAGCAAAATCAGCATTTCAAAACCTGTAGTCATACCAGTTACAACATGCTCCACTGCTACCTGGTTGAGTTTGGTTGGTTGATCGTGAGTTGGTGAGGTTTTGTGTGCAAGTCTTTGCACATCTGTGTATAACTGGTATTTTCAGTGAATAACTACAGATTTTGTGACATCTTAAAAGCATTCAAGAATTGACCTTTTTTTCCTTTACGCTGTATTATCAAAGTAATATTTTCTTTCACATTTTGTGATGCGATTAAAAACATGACTGCTGTGATTTACACAGGCAAATTTGGCAGTCTCTCCCTATTTACTTGAACTGGAAGGTATATATCAAATTTGTGCCTGTCCCAATGAATATGTTATCTGAAAGAGTAGACAGTGTGTCAGTGGATCAGGCATAGCTTGTGGTGGTGCTGTTGTAAGTGTGTGTGCTAGGTATGATTTACAGTTTAAGCTGTTTTCTCCTATTTAATTTAATTTGCTTTTTTCATTTTAGTTATGTGTTTTGTAGTTCACTACTTTTGTAATTTTTGTTATGCACTTTAACGTGAAAGAAGCTTATACAATGCCAGAAAACATTTTCCAGATAACTCAGCAATTTTTCTCTTCATGGTGCAAAATATTTTTCTATTTGTTACATTATTATTTTTTTTCAGTCAGCTGCTATTTTAAAAGATTTTAGAGCATTCCAACAAGCCTTGTAACTTTCCGTGACCTGAATCATCCTAAGTCTGCTTATAATAGGCACCCAGGCTGACTCGAGACATTGGCGTCCTTTCCCTCTTGTCCCGAACTCTGCTTTGGTTACAGCAGAAGCTTAAGTCCTATGAAATTGGGCCCTACTGTTGTCAGTTGAGCCCACTGTTTCTCAACAAATTTAAAAAGTGTAATTTGCCTGACCAACTACTAGGATTGCTATCTTCCTATTAGTGTTCATTCCTTTGCTGGGTTCATCTGTAACAAGTCAGAGTTCGTTTATTATAGAAACTCACAGATAAACAGAAGCAGAAATCATGAAGAGAAGTTAATATTCTTTATTCCTTAAAAGAGGAACGTCCTTAAATTATAGAGAATTACAAAGAACTTTTGCTATTAGCATTAATTTCGTTAAACTCTCAGTCTCTGACTAGGAGAAGCAGCAGCGGTATCACCTGGAAGGGGGAGGGAGGGAGCCATCTAAAAACACTTTTGGCTCTTTGATGTTTTGTAAGTTTGCAGGAGTTAATATAAACCTTCTTGTAAGGCAGCTTCTGAGTTGGTGCTATAGTAAAGGAAGAGGAACAATTTACGCTGTTTCCCCCCACATGCTTTTGTGTGAAGCATCCTCTAGAAATGGCTTGCAGTCATTTATGTGTTGTGGGATCTTTCAGAATGAAAAATGGGGGGGGGGGGGGGGGAAGTAAGATTAGAACAAAAAGCATTTGGTGCGTAGTTAGCTGAAGTAGCAGATAGAAAAGTTTGAGATATTAGTAACCTTCAAAAAAGAATTAAAATCACGTGGGAGGGACTGGAAGCAGCTGTGTGTGTAATGTAGCAGTTCACACAGCTCTGCAGCTATCAAAATAGTTCTGTATATACTTGGTTAAAAATTTTGGTTAGTCTTCATTACAGCCATCTACTGTAATGCTCCTTATTCTTTCCTGCTGCACTATCAATAAAAAGGGAAGGGAGCCTGAGAGCACTGCCACAGTCTGCATCTTTGTAGACTTTTACAGTTCCTGATGGAAAGACAAGCTTTTACAGATGTAGAGTGAATGAGAAGCTGTGCTGTTTCCTCAAAGCACAGCCTCTGCTTAATGGCATTTTTCACTACAGCACTGTTATTGAAATTTGTGTGGGTGATGTCAGTTTGATAGGCTCAGCACTTTTAGGGGACATTGACAGAAACTAAATTGGAAAAATGCAACAAATGTTAGGTTTTAGCAGAATATCGACTTAATATAGATTGAACAGGGGAGAAAAATATTGCGTGGTGTGCAACTTGAACTTCACATTGTCTCATTAAAGACTCTGCAATGGATAACACTGTCTGCCTGTTTTGCCCTCAGCTGTAGACCTAGCAGATCATTCATGTAAGGAGTAATAATATACCACTCCATGGCACTTCGCTAGAACTGCCACAAGGTATTTTGAAAATCTGTTTTTATTACTTACAAAAATCTACACTCCATTTATTTCTGTATAACTGTTTTTTTACTTCTTCTCCCTGGCCCCACATCTATTTCTTATTCATTTGTTTGACCCAAATTTCTTTCTTATATACAGCAGTCAATCATGTATCCCTTGAAACCCTGAAGTCCCCAAACCTGGGTATGTAATTAAATGCATTTGCCTTTTTTCCCCTTTTAATGGTGTACCTAAGAAAAATAAGTCAGAAGAAATAATAGTTTCTATCAATGGGAAAATTTTGCCTGCTGTCTGGATTAAATTGGTTAACTGAAAAATTGAAAACTGGGACAATCAACTCAGATTTTCACAAGAAAAAACACTAAGTCTCGCAACATAAGCGCAACGTTCACTTTTGATTTTCAATCTTTACTTGTTTTACATTATTAATTATGAGTATCTGGTTTAGAACTATATAGGCCATGGGTTGAGAGAACATTACTTCCATCACCAATGTGAATCCAAAGCAATTTAATCTGATATTAGCTAAAACACCTATTAACCAAATAAGAACAAACGTGGATTTGCCAGACTGACGCGTGACCACTGGTAAGATGGCAGAGCCTGCAGCATGTTCTGCTTGGCTGCCATGACTGCAGGTGATAAAGGAGTTAGTGGAGAGCAACCAGTTGGTGGTTAGTTTCTTGGGGGTTTTTTTGGTTTTGTTTCCAACTCCCCCCCCCCCCCAACCAAATTGGTTAATATAATCCTATTGTTTACTCACCAGACAATAAAATAGATGGTATTTGTCAACTGTGCAAAGAGTAAGCTTTTGGCAGAAGGTACTTGTTATATATTTGTGGACTCCATCCCACAATGGACCCTGACTGTGACTGTGTAATACTGATATTTAGTGCTTTCCATTTTCTAAATAATAATTCTACACAGCTCATTATTTACATTCAGCATGTGCCAAAAGCTTTTTTAATTTTTTTTTTTTAAAGCTCATAATATGAGTTTGTGCAAGCCTCTGGAATACTGAGGTTTGCACCCTCGGTGTGAAAAAAGCTGTTTGTCTCCCTTTAGAAAGTGTATAGGTTTGACCCTTTATGACCAAAATATAATGCAAATATTAAATTCCACAAAACCCAAACCAAAGAATATTATTAATATTTCTCCAGCTTGTATTCTTTTCATGATTGCAACACAAGCACTGGATGTGATTTTCCTGTCTTGAAACAAACACAGCAATAAGTCTATCTGGTCTGCCAAGAAAAGATGCAACATCCAGACAGTTCTTTGTACTGTCAAATGAAATGAGGCTATTTTGACTAGTGTTTAGGATATACAACATATGGCATGCTGCTGATTTTTGCTTGTGAAGGATCATATTGGAGTCACGTATCTGATGATATAATTCGAACTGCATCCTACAAAATACTGAAATGGTAACTCAGCATGTTCTTTGAATGGTATCAGCACCATAAAAAGTTATTGTTGGCTCTGTTCCAGCACCTCCCCTCTTTTAATAAAGCTAATTTCTTAGCTTTTGACTAATCACAGTTGTCTCCACAGACAACAAAAAATACATGTTAGGCAGATTGCTTCCTCCTTTTTTAGGAAGCCAAGTGTTTTGTGAGATGGTTTTGTGTTTTGCCTTCCTGCCCCCTGCAACAGCTATTGACCATGGTTTCAGTCTTCTGACCATAACTAACCTTCAACCTGAAACCCCATCCAGGACAGCAGTACTCATAATCTGCTGCCAAGTACTCCCTGAATTTTGGGGAAATAGCTTCTTTGTGACTCACTGCAGAGGAAGCTTTCCGGTTGGTGCCGAAGCCTTTGATTCCCAATCACGCTGGTGTTTGAGGGGCTCAGGAGAGCATCGTTGCCTTGGTGCTGTAGGTCTGCTCATATGATCTAATCATTAATCTTTCAGTGCTCATCGAAAGCCGCTGCTCCTGGATTTGGGCAATAGAGATCGTTGCTGTCTTATGTCTTCCATATAGTGATGCTTTATTAAGAGCCATATTTTTCTAGACCCAGCAAGGTAAACAAAAATGATGTATGTTCATTGTATCTCTGTTTCATTACTTTCAAGCTAATTTCTTGTTGGTCAGACTGTCTTTTGGGGGATGTGAACATTGGGATTGTTTAAAGCTTGGCTATGAAAAGTGGTTTCATGGTTAAGTAAACTTCAGGCTGTGCTGTATCCTTTCTTCCCCCTGTACCCGTGCACTTCTGCATCTCCCTTCTGGTGGCATCACTAATTATCCAGGGAGTTCGTTCAGCTCTCTGGTGTGGCTGGAAACAAATTGTTTCATAGGATTCATTTTCAGATGGGTTGGAAAACTGAGCTGATTGCTCGTTTTCATTAACATCAAGAAAACTTCATCAGCTGAGCGGCTGTGTAAATTTTGTTGTTCGAGAGACAGTGGGCACCAGCTTAATATACACACTTCGACTTTTGGGTGGATCCAAGTCCTGTAGCTCTGACATGCATTGCACTGCAGTCTAAAATCACCCAGTATATTCAAACCCTGGTTTGGATAATGCACTTTTACAAAACAGATTAATCACTTAATTTAGGTGGCTATTTTTTTTTTTTTTAATGCCATTTTGGGATACTGGATATTACATATGGGAACATTTCACCTGTGTTCTGGTGTTAATGATTACAAACAGTAAGTGCTTTTTTTAATGTCACCTGTGTGATCCAATACACATATTGTGATCCTGCCCATCTCTTTACTTGTCTTCTTACACAAATTTAATATTGCTGCTACAGTATTTTCCTGCAGTCTAATTTTCTGGTAACTTTCAATTTTTATAGGCTAAAAAATACCTCAGGGAAAGAGCTTGTTGATCGGGTTGTTTTTTTTTTAAAGAGCTATTTTTATAACCCCTACTTCTCTTTTTTTTTTTTTTTTTTTTTTGGTGCTTGCTTTTTCAAAAAGAATAGCAAATCTACTGTATCTGAGAGCTGATATGCCTATTTTGCTCATAACTTTTAGCTGCTATTTCCTTAGGAATTTCCTGATGATACATATGCTGTGTATGAACAAGATGCCCCTTCTCTATTTCCTTTTATTCCTTTCTTCCCGAAGGCTTTATGTTCCTAAAATTTTAATGTAAAAACATTTTTTTTTCTTGTTTTAAATCTGTCTTATTCTCAGATGACCCATAACTCCATTTTATTCAATCATTAAATTATAAGGTGCCACCTTGTTATTTCTGTCATTTCCTCACTGATCCACAAACGCACAACCTGAAAGAGAACTTCAATTTTAAAGTCTTCTAAAAATATTCCTTCCTGGGATGTGTTGCTACAGCTTGTGTTTGACATGAACTGCTGCTGTTATTCATTTGCTCCATTTCAAAGGGATCGCAGGAGCAGAATCCATTTTGGCTGCGTGCTGTCTAGAGGCATGTGCAATGCAGACAGAGCAGCCCCTGGGTGTGCAAGAGTTGGACAAATTCCAACCTGCGGGTGCACGAGCACTGATTTTTAAATGGATACTTAGAAGGGAAATAAATGACACCTTTGTAACTCCACTGGTATTCTCTTGAGTAATATTAAGTTTCCCATCCTAAATCATATGGGATTTGGGCAGTTTAAAGACATTCTAAGGGAAAAGAGAAATTTTTACCCACATTCGACTTTTCTAAAGCATGTTCTCCCCCCCAAAAAAAAAAAAAAAAATTTTTTTGCAGAAGCTTTCTCAAAAACAGTCCCAGGCAATGAGAATGTCCAACTTCAAAACGTTATGCTGAAATTTTCTGTGGAAGTGATAATATTTCCAATGGGATATGTGAATTTAGGCCCATGTAACAGTATCAGGAGTCTGTAACTTCAGTTAGCTCACATGAATTATCTAATTCAGGCTAAACTGGCAATGAGCATGAGGCAATCTGGGATGTTAATTGTCTCAGACCATGAAAAGGCTAAGGATGAGATAGAGATGGCATCCCAAGGTAAAACACAGGCTGTGCTGTGCTTGCTGCTATTTTAAGTTAGGTTGCTTGATGTAGTTTAAGGAGAATACTTGTTTGTTGGGGTTTTTTTCCTGGCAGATATTCCCTAGCACGGTCTCCAAACATATTGCCAAAATATTTTTTAAATTGTTAAAATGAGCGAGATATATAGAAATTAATCTGAATTAAGCAAAATCCAATGAATCAGGCAGTATATTACTGACAAATTTATCTCCGTTGAATATGAGGGCTGGTGACAAGGCGGACTGTAATGCATTGTTTTCAGATAATCTGTACATCTTTAATCTGTGTCTCTCAGTTTTGAAGCTGTTCAGCTATTGTGTCTTAAGAGTTAAGGAAGAAACAAAAGGTTGTTTAGTGGTGACAACTATGACTTGGCTAACAACTCAGGCTGTAAAGCCGAGGTCATTCCAAAAAATAATGCAGATGTCTGTACATTTATGATGCTAGTGCTTTGTACCTAAAGCCTGGAATCTTGATGATAATGCAGAAAAATAATTGTTATCTGTAACACTCAGTATGTTTTCAGGAACTTTCTATACTTAGTGGACCTTTAGACAGTATAAAAATTATTGGTAGACTTTTCTTGTTTGTGCTAAAACAAGAAGATTTGCAGAATAGTTTAATGGATCTTTTACTCTTTTACAGCTATAAAACAGCCATTGCAATTCTCTTCTTTCTCTTTTTAACTTCTGCTTCTGATGGCTCCCTTTGGTTTTGATGTTATCTATTTAAAAACAAACCTGATGCGGGAAAATGGCTGCATTAGATTTGAAGAACTGCTTTACTTGATCTGTCCTTCAGTGGCTCTGGAGAAAGGTCTAGGGACTATCCTTTCGTGATAAACACTGCCATAGATGATCCTTTAATTTCTCAATCAATTTACTAGTAAGGTGAATGTAGACAGATTTAGCATTTCCCGGACGAAATGCAAGTCTGAGGATGTATGGATTGTGAAAAGAAACACACACAGAAATTAAGGGAGCAAATGAACAGAACCAGCGAGGAGAGGCTCTGTGGGAGCTGACTTGCCTGCCCTTGCACAGGGCCCTACCAGGTCTGCGCAGCCGAGGGAGAAGCGGCCTTGCAGCTGGGGAGAGAAAGAGGAGGGAAAGCTGCAATTCAGGCAAGGCCTTTCAGGTATAAACTGCAGCAGGAGCTCTCGCTGGTACACCAACTTTAAGCTGGTGTTCATTATGCCTGTGTGTCATAAATGTCATGTCTCCCCCCACTCCTCCAGTCAAGATCCTTCATTTATAGGCAAATAACTGCATTATTTCTTTATATATTTCATAATTATCTATGTATATATACTTCCCGATCTTTATACACAGATGTACATATATAAAGTGGATAATTATATATAATATAGAAAATCTACATCTATATATAAATATATACACACATGTATAATTTATTTTTTTTTAAATAATAATTCTGGCCTCCTTTTAGCAAGCTAAGCAAAACAAATGTGTATGTCCAATATTTATTGCTGGGAATAATGACCTAAATTATTTTCTTGTTAGAGTTCAGATAGCTTCATTATTTTACAGTTTCCTCAGAGCAACTCTGAGGAAACTTTTGTGTAATCTGTACTTATTTATCAAAAGGGTTATTATCTGTGTTGTAATTACAGTATGCATACTGCTTTTAGATAGCAGGAGAACTAAAGCTGTTAAAAAGGTAGGGATAAGTTAAAAAAAAAACAAAAACAAACAAACAAAAAAACCAAAACAGAATTACTTCACTAATTCATCACTTAATTCATGATGTTCCTAAGTCACAAGTTCTCTGATTCACAAATTGTATCTCATAACTTGTGCACTTATGAGCAAACTAGCTAGCTAATGAACAGTGAGAGCGCTCATCCTTCTTCCTCCATCACAGTGCAGGTGTCCCCTCTCATGCTGGGAAGCATGAAAGCCTCAGCAGTCCAGTTGCTGTTGGATCCACTGCAAAAGCTTTTGGGGTAAACTTACACGTTTACACCACCCAGCTTGGAAGTTTGTTCTATATCATTTCCATGAGTTAGTAGATTCTGAAGAAATCCACTTCTTGCAGATAATCCACCATCTTTGCACATCCATCAGCGTGCAAGGATGATGGCTGGAGGGGACAGCAAGCTGCAGGTGGTAGTGGTTGCATAATGACCTTTAGCCCTTTCTGGCCATCGTGTCCTGCCTACTTGTTGCCCTCACTTTGACCTAATGGTGCTGATGCCAGCATACATCAGGCCTTAGCATGAGCTGTGCGTTAACCAAGTTCTGAGCAGGAGTTGAGTGAACAGTCACAACTTGGCCTTTCTTATTCTTGTTTCAAGATTAGCATGCAAGTTACTATATATGGTTACAAAATATTTTAAGGGTTTTTCTGTAAGCCAAAAAATTTATATTGTACAATTTTAGATTTTTTGGAAACACTGAGGTTCACCTATAAGTAATTATCTGAGGAAGCAAATGTAACTTTGACATCTGATATTGTATGGTTTTGTAACCTATTGAAGAATTTACCCTTTATCTATTCTATAATAACATTAAGAACGCCATGCCAACAGGTCTAATTGAGAGGAGAGCTGGTTTATGCTGTGACATTAGAGGGTAGAAATAGTACTGGTGTATATGGTAATTAAGGTATTGATGGCTTTTCCTAAACAAATTTGGGTCTATAGTGAACTCTGAATATAGTCCAGCCTTATTGTTTGACGGAACTTTAAATATACACCTGTGGCACGATGGCATTCAGCTCAGATGTGACAGTGTGAAAAATATTGACTCTGCTTGTAGTAATGCTGTATTGAAATGTACTTTGCACAAGAACTGTTTGAAATTAGTTCAGTTTGCTACCCCACTGTAACATATGACATTTTTCTAATTAGGGCAATGTTTAATTTACTGTCTCATGGCTTTTTGAATAAATATAAATTGTCATACTAAAGTGACAGGTGTAAAACCCTGGGTAGCTGTGTTAGAGAGGTTAATTTGCTCTTAATCAAATCAGTTCTGCTTCACTTTCTCATGGGGAGTGAGAGATAATAGGCCTGTTTAACTGGAGATTAGGCAGCCTTTTTCCTAGAATTCCCAAAGGGTTCACCTGAGACTTATTGTGTCATATTCTCTATAAAGATATTTGAATACATCAACATTTAAAGATGTGCTACATCTACTCACATAGGTATTTCATTGCCTGCGTTTGGTTCAGCAGCCCTGAGAGGGGACCTAAGACTAGAAGTGCTGTAGGAATGTGATCTTGTAGAGGCTTGCAATATACCACCCAAGAAGGGACCCATCCCTTTCCTGGGTTTGGAAAAGAAAGAGGGGCATATTTTTTACTTTTTTTTTTTTTTCTTCTTATGGAGCTGAAAAGGGAGAAAAAGTCCTCACCCCATCATTATGTTTTGCAGTGAGAAAGGTGTCAATATGCACTGTTCTGAGAGTTGATAAAAGGTAAGAAACATCAAGGAAGGCGCCTGCCAATTTGTAGGAAGTGAGAGCAATGTAGGAATCCATTGAGGGAATATGTAAGCATAAATAAGAAGTTTGGTTTGTAGGATCAATAGGTGGAGGCTTTGTGCCGGAAGGCCTATTGCTGCAGTGCTTGGAAGGATTTGATGAGAAGGGGCAGTCCCTGGTGAGACAACATGAGCATCCTGCCATGAGGGGTGCAGGAGGAGAGCTCTATAATGTGAAAAACACTCAACAAACAAACTTGGAGGGAAAGAAGAACAGGCTGAGGAAATTTTGTGTGCTAGGAGAGCAATCTGGTGTGTTGAGCAATGTCTGAGGCTATGGATAAGAGCGATGGAAGTTTTGTTTGCCTGCTGCATCTGGGATAAGAGTTTGGCATGGAATTCAGAGCAAATTGGCGTCTTATTTTCATGATCTTCAGTGTAAATAACTTCTTTACTTACAAAACGGGAGTGGTATAAAGTGGCCTTTAGACTACATTAAAGTCATGACACTTCCTTGTACGTTTGTTTTTAAGCAGTCTCATTTTGTCTTTTGCTAGCAGTATGAAAAATGAAATAACCATCCCTGCGTGGGAATCTGTATGCAGAGAAGCAGCCAGAAGCACAAGCCTTGACAACTCCTTGTGCCTGGCAAGCATAGCAGGTGAGGTTGTTACTGGTTCGTCATGTACAGCATGAAGGGATGCAACGTGAGGAAAGGTCTTTGTCTTCACTCTGCCTTAGTGTCAGGGAACCCCCCCCTAAATAACATTAACTTCAGTGGGCTGTAAAGGCAAATGTGTGACAGATTGGGGTCTGGAATTGCTACACTGGGAGAGAAAGGTATGTCTTGACCAAATCAGTACATCATGGAAAACCAGGAAAAGGTGATACGCTACATGCAGAGTTCTAAGTAAATTCCTCCCTAAGTGATTACACATGAAGAAAAACCATCTTCTCTTTAATAATTTAGGAGATAGGAAATTAATTTTTTTGTAGTCCCTGGTCATAGATGAATACTGCAGTAAATTAAGACTGATTCTTCTTTGTGTGTGTCTTTTCTTCCTGGGTTATAACATGCAAAGGCAGACTCCCGCCTGTGACTTATTTTCCATTTATTTGGATGAGCTTTGTGTAAGCCAAATACTCAGAGAAATGTACCTTTTTATTTTTTTTACATAACCTATATTGTATGTAAAACAAGCAAATCCTCTGACATGTTTAGAGTCCTATATTCTGGATGTGCTGGGCAAAATAAGAAGGATAGATACTATCACTCTTCTATTATTTATGGACTATAAAGTCTTTACAGTGGCATTGACAAAGGGTTTATAGTCAGTACACAAGCTGGTTATACCATAAATTGTAATGTTATATGATAAACTGGAAGTTTATAGCAGTAGTAGATATCAAAGAAAAAATGAATTTTGGTTTGAAATGATCTATCATGGGATGGAGTTGCTACACGTTTAAATATTCAACCATTTTTGTCTTCATTTATTTTGAAGTTACTGATAATTCATGTGCTACAGAAAAAGGATTTATAGGTTTATTTAGAGACTGCTGTGGGGGGAGGTAGGAATAGACCCTTTAAACTCAAGAACAACACATTCTGGTGCAGTAGCTGAGAAACACTGATGCAATTAAATTGATTCAAGCCTTTGGTTTCCAGCTCTAGAGATGGCAAACAGAGCTGTTGCTAAATATTTGGTCTGTCGCTACAGGGCTCCCAACAATGCAATAAAATAGTTGGATTACTATTTCTAGGAATGTAAATGGAAACTACTTACAGCAAAAATGTCTTAAACGTAATTTAATTGCTTTGAGTTTACATAAAAACTAAAAGCAGTAAAATGTCAACAAAAGTTAATTCCCCTTCCTTTGTGAGTTTCATTCCTTCCTTTAGCTAATGATTCTGTAAACAAAAACCAAAATATTCTCAGTGTTTACTTACAACACTTTTAATTTAATTTAAAAATATCTCACTGTAATTTTTCCCATTGTAAGGAATTACTATGCATTAAATTCTTGTTCTTTATTTAAATTCATAATTTCTCACAGTTCTTTTCTCCCTCTAAAACATGTTTGATGTATAAGTACATTACAGATTGGATGACACTACAAACTTAACTAATAATTCGCAGGTAAAATTTTTTTCAAGCTTTTAGAACTGAATTGAAATATAAAGTGTACCATAGGAATTGTCAAGCTTTGAAAACTGTTCTGCTGTCTTAATTTGTAATTTGCTTAGCACTTAAGTACAACAAGCATTTTGGGAGGCTTAAGACTAGACACAAATAGAGGAAAAAAACCTTTTATGTAGAGGAGTATTGATGATTTGTTATTGGTGGTTACTAGCATGTTGGTAAGACCTGGATTCACCGAATTAAACAAAACAAAACCAAACCAAATCTCTGTGTTTGGCAGTAGGGAAACTCAAGTCAGTGGTTCAGGTAAGAGCATAGTGTCCAAACAGAGAAAACAGCGTGATGGCAGACAGGGGATTGAAGAAGACAGCAAGCTGTCAGCCCAGTGCCACAAAGCACCCGGGCTGCAGGGCTCAGGGCCAAACCCAGCCCCTCACGGCCTCAAACTCCCTCTGCACCAACCCAGACAAAGGGAGCTGGCAACGGGGGCCTCCGTTCCTCTCCTATCACGCTTCCGAACCAGCCCCTGAGCCTCCACAGTCCACCTCTGGTTGTTTTAAACGTCACCCAGCGCCGAGTTCAGCTAGAGATGGTTAGGGACAGTTAGTGGTGGCTCCTAACTTCATCAAAGTTTTCATTGCTGTCTCTCAGTTACTACAAATGAGCAAGTCTTTCTCTCCTGTCTGCTTTGAATTCCTTCTGAGGGTCCCTGTTCCTCTTTGTAGCTGACATGTTCTTCTGAGAGGAGAGTTTGTATGTTATGTAGGGAGAGAGACTTTAAAACCTCTTCAACAGTCAGCAGAATGGCATGAGAAATTATGTTCGGGGAGCAAAATATGAGCAATATTTCAGTCTCTCCCTATTGCCAGGGGCCCAGGTAATGTCTGAGTGTATGCACAGCGCATATATGGCTTGCTTCCAAGCTCTGCTCCAGTGTGACTAGATAATATATATGAAAGGGGAAATGGGGGTGGGGGTGGGGGTGGGGTTTGGGTGTTTTTGTTGTTTTGTGTGTGTGTGTTTGTTTTGGCTTTTTTTCCTAAAGAAATATTTTTGTTTCTGGGGAAAAAAAAAAAGTAACTGCTGTTTTCCCTTGAAGTACAAGTCTTGCATTGTGTACGTTGTTGAAGTACAATGCTAAGGATGAAAAGATGTATCTCCCCAAGCCATTTCTTGAGCTGTTTTTCATGCAACGTAACAGTTTTCAATTGTACCATGTAGCAGTCAAGTGGTCTTGTTTGTTTTAGTTATGCCAGAGGAATTCTTTGAAGAAATTAAACCAACAAACCATTTTGGGGTTAGACTCTCTGCTTGTTTGCAGCTGTCCGTGATCTTTGACACCCCTGCAAAGGGATTGAATAATTGGGATTAGTAATATTTCCCCATTTGCAATGGTGTAAACACATATCCCAAGACCCTGGCTGATTTTTGACATCTGCTTCCTCTCTGTCACTGATGTTTTGAATATGAAATAGTTCCGTAGGAATTTCAAGTAGCAGAGCTTTATGGGTGCTTTGGCCACTGTTCCACCCCATAAACCCTAATAAAGTTGCCACTAGTGTCTACAAGATAGGTTCTTTCAAGATTGGCATGTATTTTAGTCTTTATGGTTGCCACTGCCACTGCAAATCAGCATTGAGTATTCACATGGGGACAAATTCATCATGTAGCCAGGATACCTGTAGTGAATTGTAGGCAGCTTTATGTGGTGGGGGATAACGACAGGAGAACAGCTCTGCTGCAGCACAGATCTGCTCTTCCCCTAGATGGGCACAAGGGCTGATATATCAGAGACTTTCTGTGGTTCTGTTCAAGCTTTGCCCCTAACTTTCCTCAAGGCCCAGAGAGCTCTAATGAGCCTTAACTGCTCTGAGCAACCTCACCTGGCCATCTTCCCATGGCCCAGGAGCACTATTTAAGCTTAGGCTGACCTGAGACATAGTTTGCTCTCTCCTGGCATCTGCTGAGTGCTGGGCTGTTGCCTGGCCCTGCCACACCACCCTTGCTCAGGTATTGCAAGACTGTTCCCGGCAGTGCGGAGTCAGCCTTTGGGAACAGTCCCACTCCTGCTAACTTTGCAGTGGGCATTCCCAGCCGAGTTGGATTTAAGCTGCAGAAGAATTGTATAGTTCTTGTGTAGCTTCCCAAATTTGACTGCTCCCACGTTTATTGTGATCAGTAATGTAGGTTTCAAGTGTCTTTATAGGGTAGTCTATTTTTGTTTTTTCTATTGAAGTTGCTACCTGCTTTGTCTACAAAGTTGCATAATTTATCTGCAGCTTAAAATTTCTCCCTTTGCACTGCACAAAGAATGACATTTTCAGTTTACCAAAAACAAAAAAGGCAGCGGCGGGGAACAGGACGGGACCCAGGGACATGTTTATGTGCCAGTGGCTTTTGTTTGTGCCTGGCAGGTAAAGTGACTGAATAGTTAAATTACTGTTGTGTTCCTATATGAGGTCATCATTGATTTCTATGAAATACTTGAAAGTTGCTCCTACCTCATAAAATCTATAATGAATACTTACTGGACCACGTATATTTTTGAGGATTTTTGGGCTGTTCATGATGCATTCAATCATCAATATGATATACACCATTTTAACATGAAACAATTCTTTGGGTTGTAATTGTTCCTTTTTAATTTCCTGAGCAGAGTACATTCTTGTAAGCACAATACCCATATTAATTTATCACTATCTAGAGTGGATAACTAAAAATGTCTTTAAGTTTTCAGTTGCTGTGATAGGCACTAACTTGCAGTTGTCAGTGAATCTGAGCTGTGAAATTTCGATTTGAATTCTGTGGGCCTATGTTCTCCCTTGCTGGTAGAAGCAGCTCATTTCAATTGGTACACCAAGAAACAATGTCATTACAAGCCTTGTAAAAAAAGGTACTTAGCTTGTGTCTCTGATGCAACCTTGGTCATCTTTCTGCTCTCCTGGTAGAGTTCCCGTAGAGAGGTGGGATCTCCCACAGAGATTCTGGATGCCTGTATAGAGTAAGCTGTCACTCCAGCCAGGCACACTGCCTAAAGATCTTGAAGGATGTGGATATTTCTGCTGTGGAAGAAAACTGCCTATTATGCAAAGTAAGATAAACCACATCTTTGGTATCTTCCCAGTATATGCTTTCTGAAATGCCAGTTTTAATATGATATTTTAAGCTCTGTACAATGCTTTGGTATCTGGTAGTTTGCTCAAGCAATTGCACTCGTATTTTCTAGATAGCTGGAGGTACTTCCAAGTCTGGCCTCTTAAAAGCTAGCTGGTGTCTTGTCCTAGTCATGAATATTTTTCCTAATAAATGCAGTAGATTTCAACTAAATTAGTTTCTTTTTTGGGAGTGCCAAAATGTAAGCCTGCATTAATTCTTCAAGTGAGGTAGAGAGATGTTGTCTTGTACTCTCAGCATATGTAAAGCTTATCTTCAGTATGGTCTCTTTGGAAAGAAGAGGAAAAGGTTGATGGTCTGCTTGTGCAAGCCTCGAGCCCACACATGACTACTGCTCTGGAGTGCACCATCCCACAGCATGTTGCAGTGACACCTTTCAGTTGTGCGTAGCAAGAAGGATGAGCCTTTGCAGATGCACAGAGGGCACTGCAGAGATATTCACCCACTTCTCATCCCTCACTTTCCAAGAGCTGTCTTGACACACTACTTGAGCTGGGATTTTTAACTATGCAGTTATACTGTCAAAGAGAAATATAGATTGTGATCCACATCTGAGCTGTTTATATTCTGTTTACAAAATATCATATTTTTTGATTCAAGTCTAGACCTGTATGCCCTTAGTAGAGTATAAGCAGAACCTAGCACTGAAAAGATAACATCACTTCAGCTTGCATTTTAAAACTAGAGTAAATGTTTGCTAAAGATATGTGTATATTATACCTTAAATGCATACAGCGCCTCTTAAGTCTTCTAGTAGCATTTGTGGCTTACATAGCTCAAAGCTAATTTTGCAACAAAATCTTCCAAGTATGGTATGTAGAAAACCAAATTATGCTTACAGGCAGAAATTAATCCTGGCTGTGGAAGGTCCTACATACAACTCAAGCTTTCCATTAACAGCTCAAGTGATCCTCCTGAGTTGGAGGTAATTTCACACCAATACAGGAGTAATACAGTGAGAACAGTCTGACCACTACAAGAGGCAAAAGCCTGAGCAGCTGATTGGTTTGGATCACTGCAAGAGCACTGTGGCAAGCCCATCACACAGAGCTTAGGGACTGCAGAACCTTTGTTCATATTAAGCATCCAAAATTGATTTCAAGACATTTATTTGAACACTTTCTCTTCAAAAGGATTTTTTTTTTCTTTCCCTCTCCCCCATTTATTGTCTACAGTGCTCCTCCTTCCTGAGATTCTAAATGAATCCGTTAAATAACCAAAACAGTTTGTTCCAAAGTGGAACGTACACTTGTTTTTCAAAACTATGGTATACATAGAGAAATTTATTCGTAGGGAAGAAACTTTCCACCAGGTTTGTCAACACACAGTTCTTGCTCAGACTCTGCATAAGTGAATAAATGATTCACCTAAATGAATCGTAATTCCTCATAGTATGGGTAAGATGGTTATGAGTACAGATATAAGTGGTTTCTGAACTTTTGACTGTGTAATGTGATATTGAAGCGATCCAGCCTAATCCTTAAGAATGAATGGCAGCACGGTATGACTCTCCACTAGCTCTGAGTATCACAGTAGGAAAGTTAGCACATCACAGAGGCTGGGTAGTCTCTGGACCTAAAGTCAGCTCACTGAATCAGGTTGTTGAATTCTCCACAGTTCCACATTATATACCTCATGCTGTTGATTTGCCATCTTGGTTTTGTGATATATTCTTAAAGTTCATGAGTCATTTCTCAACAATTGGACAGTTGAGGAATGCTTGTAGCACAGATGTGTGACAGTCAACCTATTGTAGTGATCCTTTGAGTCCTATTTGGTATTTGACCTACAATTATCTTTCTAGCATGTTTGGTAAGAAGTAGCTGAAAGCATGAGATTACAGATGTGTATGCTGATGACATTATCATAATCGAGACACACCAGCTTGCTTAAAGAAATTCTAGTAAATGTGCTGAACCTTTCACCTGGCATAACACAAATGCCTAGTGTTTACTTAAAATGTCTGCATTTGCATCTTATGCAACCCCAGCTAAAAATCCTACAGTCTTCATGTTTTCGGATTTTTACTTAGAGAGAAATGTTCCTCTTCATCTATGCTAACCTGCTGCCTGAGGCAGAAAGTAGATTTTGATTCTGTCTCTATTTTCCTCATTAGTAGAAGAAGTGTGATCCAAGCCTCTCTTGAGCTAATACCTTAACACTTGTCTGGCCTCAAACATTGATGAATACATCCTCAGTCCTGTGAAACAAGAGGTAGCTAAGCAAGCATAAGGAAGATGAAAACCAGGGTCCCCATTTGCCCCTCAAGTGAGGGTGGAAGCAGTGCTGAGGTCTTCGTGCTGCTCCGTGTGATGCTGGCTGTCCCAGTGCCGGAGGAAAGCACGCAGGCAGCCCTGAATGCTGAAGCCAAGAACAGGGTTCCCCTGGCTGTATTGCAACAACTGACTTTCAGCCTATTCTCTAGGAAAAAGAGGCTTGTACAATTCTGCTGCCATTTATCTGCCTGTTTGTCTCTCAAACTTAGTCTTTTAACCATGTGAAACAAATCTAAAAGAGAAATTTCAAAGACAAATGGAACCCTATGATTAAACATCTGGTAGAGGAGATGCAGGGAGAGAATAGCCATGCAAGCTTATTTCTGGCTAGTATCAGTGAAATCGTGTGTGAGAGAATTGCTAGAAATGGCTAAATAGCAGGATGCTGTTCAGTCAGAAGTCACATTGAGCTTCCAACACATGCCAATCAGGCTTCACTATTTGTGTAGCTTTTCTGTCTCGGTATCTTCAATATTGGGGTGTAACAATTTAGATCCAGCCCAAAAGCTTGTACTTTGTGGATTTGGTCTCTTACAGCATAGCTTTTGTAGCACTTCAGTCTGTCTCACCACTTAGATGCGGTAAGCTTTGCATTGTTTGGGTACTTTCAAACTATTGCTCTCTTTCTACCTTTTCCAGCAGTATAAGAAAATGGTTACATCGTTTTATTTTACTGCTTTGTGTTATGCTTTACAGCCTATATGAATGCAGAACTTGCTATAGGAAAGATAAAATAAAGCAAGAGAAAAATATCTCCACAATAAGGAAGCAAGTTTAGCTAATTATCTATTTTGTAATTATTCACTACTCGGCATGTCTGCATAATTTCTTTTGCCCAAATTACCAGGAGATTAAAGTAAAGCTTACACATAAATAGGGAATATTTTCTCTATTCAGCTGTGCAGCTCCCTGTAAGGCAGAGGAACACGTATGTGCATATTTTACAATACCACCGAGCCCACATTTTTCATTCTTTTTAAGTCTCAGTAGGTTTATGTGGCTGTGACTGTTGGGCCTTTGATCAGCCTTGCTGTTCGAAATCTCGGAGAGGCTAATAGCTCCCTGTTAGCGAGGGGGAGGAGATGAGCACTGAAGCTTACAATCACAGTCAATCACTTGGTGAACTCCTGAACCAAAGTGTCTTGGAGAGATTTTTAAAGCGGGAGTTTGAATTCACAGAGTTTGAAGTTTGCACGAATATCAGTGCCTCAGCATGGAGATGACACAAGTCTTTTTGAAACAGTGGATTAATAAAGGAACTGGAGAAGGGCACAGGACATAAGCGTGTATAGTTGTTCAGGTCCACCAGAAAGTATCCCCCACAGACATGTTGATTACTGTGAGGAAGGTCCTTATTTGTCCTTATTTGAAATCTTGTGCTATTGAGGATTGGAAGAACCTCCTGTAACTCCCCCTAACTGATAGGCCAGCCTATTGCCTTCTCAAAGCCGAGGTTAGAGGCTGCACTCAGCCTCAAGAAGAAGGTAACTGATGTGCTTAGTGCTGCTCTGCACCATGGAGTAACTTACAGGTACAAGTGTGAATGCTGGAAAGGAGGAGAAATCCAAGTAATGTTTTTAAGTATTTTTCTTTAAGATAACCAAGATGAAATGTCAGAAGTTTTGAATGTAAAATTCTGGATGTACCAGCAGTGTGTTATACATGCTGCTGGTTTTGAGAGCTGGCTGTGGTCTTCTGGTGAAAAAAAAAAAAAAAAAAGTACAGTTTGGGTGGCCTCTAGATCAATAAAGAAGAGTAGTGAAAACTAGTGACAAAAGGGGAAAAGTGACAATAAATTAATGCTTATTTCAAATAAAAGCATAAGTAATGCAAAAAAAAAAAAAAGCAGGACTTACCAAAATGAAATTATTACATAACTTGTATCCCAGTATTAGAATCCTGGTTAATAAAGAGGCATAAAGTCTGCTGCTGAAATAGGTGACGTGATTTACATGATTGAAATGTTAGGAATCAATAGTTATGACTTATTTAGGAGGGATCTGGTAGGCATAGAGGTAAACAACTCTCCTGTAAAAAAATCATGTTTCCCAGTAAGAGATACTGCAACAAAATTGTCTTGAATGGTTATGGATCAACTTCTGATTAAATGAGGTATTACCTATAGTTTGTTTAACAGCCACTGAATTCCAAAAGACAACTGGGTAATTCCTTTCCTACATTTACTGGAAATACTTGAAGTGGAAGAACTATGGCTAGTTTGGCAAATTTCAGTTTGAGACAGAGGTGCTGGAGGTTGAATGCTGCAGGTAGTAAAACATATCAAGAATTTTCAACTACCACATGCCCCAACTTTAAAATTATATTCAGTATGGGGAAAAATTTTGTTAGTCTTCCTAATTAAAGGCAATGGAACTGACTACACAACTAAATGTCAGTGGTCATTTAGCTATACAGTGTAATTCTGAGGTATATTTGATGCAAGTAATCAACACGTACTTTCATAAGACAAAAAGTTATACATTGAGCAACAGAGAGTTTGGACCATGCTTTCAGGCTAGGTTGACAAGAATCATGTTAAAAATAGTTAAGGATCTAGGGTATACGACTATGATGGGATGTTAACTGAAATTGTTGCCATTACCGTAGTCCAGTCCATAAATGCATTTAAAGGGCAATCCAAAGTAGGTGTAGGCATGCAATACTATGTTTGACTAGTATGAATCACAAAGACCTCACTTCACTTTAGCTCTCCTGTTTGAGGCAGGGTTGGTTTTTGTGATTTTTGTTTTCGTTCGGTTTTTAAGAAGATTCTGAGAAGCACTGGAAAACAGTGCTGGAAAACAGATATTGCTACATCTTATACTTGGCTATGTCTATCCTGCATCTGAATTTGAATTATCCTGCATAAGCTCACGGTATGAAGTTGTTTGGGAAGTCCAGCTCACCTTCCTGGGCAAACCTGACTTTCCAGCTTTTCAGGAAGGATGCAGAATCAAAGGGGAAAAGGGTGATTATTTTCTGCCTTTCTCAGAAGGCTTTTTCTGGGTTTTCCCCCCAAGTTCTGTATCAGTAAAAGCTGTTTTGCTCTTGGCCTGAATCAGAGTTTTAATTTATTTTTATTATTTTTATGAAATCTTAGTAAAACTCCAGAATGCTCAGTATCAGTAAAACTGTTTTGCCAAAGAGCTTCTTGGAGATCTGTCCGTTTTAAGACCATAATTTGATGCTAAAGATATGGGAAAACAGTAAATAGATGCAAGAAGAGCTTTAGAGGACAGCGTGTTCTACAAATCCACAATTCTCATTATCTCCCCTCAGCAGTGCCTCCAATCCATGACTGTCAGATGAATTGGATCTTGTATTGCAAAAGGCATTATCTTCCATTGGGAAAAAATGTTCAGGAGCCATCAAGGAGTACTCTGAGAACAAGAGCATCATTTAAGCAATGAGTAGCTGCTGACTCACCAGGAAAAAATTCTGCAGAGGCAGCTAATTTACATATAATGATAGTTAGCATTTGTAAACACTGCCTTGCATCTACAGAGAACTGTGCAAACATCTAATCATATATCACTTACACAAACAGATTAGTTCTGTTAGCCACTTTGGACTCCTCCATTCCTGAGAAATATAATCCAATCTGTAGTCTCAATTTAACTTGTTTATCTTTTGTTGCAGTAGTTTGTCAGGACAGAAAACGGGAAGTCCTAAGATTTTTCCAAGTTGCTATGGGGAGTATGGTATCTGACTCCTGAACAGCAGGGGTAACTGCGTAGTTAATTGACTTTGAAAGACGCTACTTTTAAATTCAATTTTAATCTCACCTACAAGAGATGATAACACAAATTTCCGTATTTCTTACATGCGAAACATTTTCTTGCCACCATGAGATATACTGCCACAGTTACAAATGCGTCAAATAGGAGAGAGGGGGGAAAACTGAGACACTTTCTCTAGATTTACGCTGATGTTGTTCTGTAAATTTAATACTTGGCTTTTCAACCCTCTTGCTAAATGAGTCTGCTTTGTAGATGAAGTAAGTAGATTCAGAACTTTCTAGACTTTTTCATTACATTTAATATCATCTTAGATCAATGAGGCTGGAAAAGTGTAAAATAAGAGCAATAGTTGACTATTTTTAAGTAGTTAGCTTGATGCTCATGTCAAACCAAGCTAGAAATAAAAAAGTATATTATTTTAAAGACACTCTCCTCCAGATTTTGGGGGGGAATTAATTTGCCATAATTGGCAAATTAATTATTATCCTTTATGTGGATAAATACAAAACCAGGTGTGGAATTAGTATTCTTTTAAGTGTGTGTCTCTATATATTTATTCATAATGTATATCAATCAATATTATGTTCAACCACTGTTTCTTTCCTTCTTTCTGTAAAACTCAAACCACCAATAGGGTGCATAAAGTACTACAACATTGTGGCTCCTGCTGCCTCTCATTGAGCTCTGCCTTTGAACTTGAGCATGTACTTTTTGAGCAGCTCTGATGGACAGGGCATTGGACTAAGCGTCAGAGATTCTGGGTTGCATTTCTGCCTCACCCATAAGCGTTCGTACATTATTTTTGTTATTAAATGATGATTTAACACAATGCCATATATTTCTGAAAATTAAGCCTTAACAACACATTCAGAGCGTATAAGACTATGTATAAGTGTGTGTGTGTATAACAATAAAAAGTCCATAGTGTGGAACTGTAAAAGTAGAAGGGTCACATCAAGGAAACAGATTAGCAGAAAAGTAGAGTCCATAGCAGCTTGTAGTAGGTATCAAAAATATGCACGTCTTGACTTTATTCCGTTTACTTCTTCATGGGCAGAAGTTGGTAATAGACTATTTTAATACTTTTTCAAAAGCTGCCTAGGAAACCTAGCTACTAAGCCATAAAGGGAATGGGTAAGTCCCCAGAAGGCTTCCTTTCTTTTCTTTTATAAATATGTAGGGGGGGAAAGCAAGATAAAAAAAAAAAACAACTTCAAAGATAGATGTAAAATAATTTTCCTTTATCTATTATCTTGCCTACTGCAATGCACTAAAGCAGTTTTCCGAATGTTATGGAATTTAACGTTAAACAAAAATATGCAGAAACAAAATCTGTTCTAATTTCCTTCTAATTACTTGCTCAGAACCAATCAAGCTGCTAGTCAGGGGAATTCAAGACAGCACACAGATTACCATTTTACTATCTTTGTTTTTACATACAGAACTTGGTTACTTTGTTAATGGACAAAAAAAGAGATTGTTGAATTTGGTTCAAAATGTAGATAGCTGATTATTTCTTGAAAGAATATTTACGTGATCTTGTGGCAAGTAAATCTTGAGATTGCTTTTTATCAGCACTATTGGCTGAAGAAAGATGCCTTCCAAATCTCAGGGATGTTCTTCTAAAGCTGCTGAATAAAATTCTAAATTAAAGTAACATTGATAATACTTCTGTTCATTGAAAATAAGGATGAGAATGCTGAGCTGAAGTGCCTTTAGAACAAATACATTTCTAAAGATCAGAAACAGTATGAAACTGATTTTTTGCATCTGCACTTCTGTAGTCTTGTACACATCACTAAAACTCTCACAATTTCTTTTTCTCATGTAAATGAAAGGAAAGCATGGGCTTAAGGTTTTCAAAGTGTTACCTGTACCCACAGGAAAAGTACAATATATATTTGGATTACTGTATTTCTTTATGCTGTGTCTCGAGCGTTATCTACTACACTTAGGAAAGTATGTGATTTGTTTTCAGAGGAAACTATACTCCTAAATTCCTTTGAAGAATCTCTCTCACTAAATCTGTTATAGCCCTAATTCTTTATAGAGATAACAAACAGCATGTGTCTTGTCTTTTCTGTATATGCTTAACAAAAATAGTTTGATTAACTCTAAACTACAGGCATGGCAAAGCAGTGTTACAATGAATTTGTAAATGGGGAGAATTTTACTTGGGTTTCTTTTTTTCCCTCTCTCTCTTTTTTCTCTTGTTTTTTTCTCCCCCTCTCTTTTTTTCCTCTCTTTCCCCTTGCCTTTTTTTCTTTCCCACAGCTTTATTAAAGTTGACTGCAGGTAAGGAGGGAGGGCTTTGTATTTAAGCTATCAGTTTGGAATATAGAAGGAGTTTAAATCTTTCTCTGCCTGGGGTGTTTGTTTCTGAGTTTGATACCTTTTTTCTTCTATGTTGGCAAATTTTTGCAAGACAGTGGTAGCATAACATTTCTGAAGTTCTCAGAAACTAAGATGTGGGCGGGAAAGCAATACCTACACAAAACTTAAACTTTTATGTAAATTCTTGTGAAATGATGTTTAAATTATTTTAGTAACTTACAACAAACCAAACAAAAACAGTAACAGAAAAACTAAAAAATTCAGAAACCCCAGCTTTAACCCCTTTCCACTCCCTAAAACTTCAAACGTTTATGTAGTAGTAAGGATGCGCTTAACTCGCAGAAGGATGCCTGAAGCCACCATGCAGCTTTTGGGAGAGGTGGGCAGAGAAGGGAAGGCCCTTTGACATTCAACATGGCATTTACTTACATGTGGACCCATGCCAAGTAATTATTTTTTTGGTTTTGCTCTTCTTACTTGTTTTATTGCTTATCTGTATATAGCCTTCCTCTCTTAGCTAGTATTTGTTTATGAGGTTGAACTTAGTTGAACATTTTATATAATCTTGTTCCAGTTTATGGTTTTTTCATGAAAAACTCATTTTCCTTGCTTACCTTCTCTTTGGATGTGCTTATTTAGCTCACTCAGTGGTGAGTTCTGCTTACTAACAGAATTACTGAAACATCTATAGAAAAGAGACTTTCAAATGGCAGCACAAAAATTATCCTTGTGAACATGAAAACAATTGCATGGGCATGAGAGAGATTTCCGAATGCCCTCAAGGCAAACCCTTGTTGTGCAAGCTCATGGTATGGACACAAACTTTATTTTTCTGCAGCATTATCTAGTTCGTTTCACCACTGTAAACCCCTATTTTCCTTGATTTCCTAGTCCTGAGTGAGAACTATAAATGTCACAATACGCTGAGTTAATGAGGGAGCACCAGGCTGAGCTCTCTGCAAGTCTTTGCTTTGTGGTTTTAAATCAGAAAATCAGACCCTTAAATTTATCTGAACATAGCCTCTTTTTTGCCTGTGTGGTTTAATGTGGCTTAATTAACTAATGTCTTAAGTGAGGATTCAAGTACCCATGTAGATTAAATGAGCCAATTTAGGATCCTGCAGGAGCAGAGTCCCTCTGAAAATACATTACATCTCTTCTTCCACAAAGGAATACAGAAAACACTTAGAAGGCTGTATTGGGTTTGCACGGCAAGGTTTTGGTAGCAGGGAGGGGTTATAGGGGTGGCTTCTGTGAGAAGCTGCTAGAAGCTTCCCCCATGTCCAACAGAGCCAATGTCAGCCGGCTCCAAGATGGACCCGCTGCTGGCCAAGGCCGAGCCCATCAGCGACAGTGGTAGTGCCTCTGGGATAGCAGATTTAAGAAGGGGGGGAAAAACCTGCACAACAGCAGCTGCAGCTGGAGACAGGAGTGAGAACATGTAAGAGAAACAACCCTGCAGACCCCCAGGTCAGTGAAGAAGGAGGGGGAGGAGATGCTCCAGGCGCTGGAGCAGAGATTCCCCTGCAGCCCATGGTGAAGACCATGGTGAGGCAGGCTGTCCCCCTGCAGCCCATGGAGGTCCATGGGGGAGCAGATATCCACCTGCAGCCTGTGGAGGACCCCATGCCAGAGCAGGTGGGTGCCCGAAGGAGGCTGTGATCCCGTGGGAAGCCAGTGCTGGAGGAGGCTCCTGGCAGGACATGTGGCCCCATGGAGAGAGGAACCCACGCTGGAGCAGGTTTTCTGGCAGGACTTGTGACCCCGTGGGGGGCCCACGCTGGAGCAGTCTGTTCCTGAAGGACTGCAGCCTGTGGAAGGGACCCATGCTGGAGTAGTTCATGAAGAGCTGCAGCCTGTGGGAAGGACTCACGTTGCAGAAATTTGTGAAGGACTGTCTCCTGTGGGAGGGACCCCACGCTGGAGCAGGGAAGAGTGAGGAGTCCTGCCCCTGAAAAGGATGAACAGCAGAGACAACATGTGATGAACTGACCCCAACCCCCATTGCCCGTCCCCCTGCGCTGCTGGAGGGGAGAAGGTAGAGAAAATCAGGAGTAAAGTTAAGCCCAGGAAGAAGGGAAGGGTGGGGGGAAGATGTTTTTAAGAATTGGTTTTACTTCTCATTATCCTACTCTGATTTGACTGGTAATAAATTAAATTAATTTTCCCCAAATCAAGTCTGTTTTGCCTGTGATGGTAATTGGTGAGTGATCTCTCCCTGTCCTTATCTCAACCCATGAGACTTTTGTTGTATTTTCTCTCCCCTGCCCAGCTGAGGAGGGGAGTGATCGAGCAGCTTTGGTGGGCACCTGGGGTCTAGCTAAGGTCAGCCCACCACAAAGGCACAGAAGAAAAACAGAACAGATAAAGAAAGGAAATTTGGCTTTTTCTTCTTTAGTTTTTGGTATAAGGCCTATGACAACAGAGCATCTTCTTCTCATCCTCCGAATGCTTTGGCCTGGCATCCCAGAAAGCGAGAGCGCACAGCCAAGAGCTGAGGAGAGCTCAGGGCCCCTTTCTTAGCAGTAGCTTTACTCAGGAGCGTGGAAGAAACAGGCGCTCTGCTGCAGCAGCCCAATTTCTTCCATTTGATCTTCAGTGGTGACCAGGAGAGTAATCTGTGACCGCTGGTGCCAACTGAATGAAAGCACTGACACATGCTATCGCCCAGCAAACGTTATTTTGGCGGTACTGTTGTGCAGCAGGCTCCATCTTGTTCTGAGAGTGCCAGGCCCCGGGCCCGGGCCGGCGCTGGCTGGTTTTCACGCTCGTTCTGGGGTGAGGGCTGCTCCCCTCGGCTGGCTGAAGCTCTGTGAGGGCCCCGGGTGGGGAAGGGCTGTCCGGCTGCGGCAGGCGCTGGGTAGCGCCAGAAACCGCCCTTCACACGGCCCGGGCCTGGGCCGGGCTCTGTACAGCTGCGGGTGGGCAGCCCGCTGAAGTCCGGCACCACCGGCCCGGCCCCTGGCGAAGAGCTGCCGCAAGCAGCCGGCTCCTCCGGGCGAGGGGCTGGGGCTGCCCCCGGACATCCCCCCCCCGCCCCGGCTGTGCTGTCCCCCCCGCTCCCGAGCAGGCCCGGTGTCGCCTGGGGAGCCGGCAGGGCCGGAGGAGCGAGAGGCCCCACCGAGATCACAGGCAGAAGCAAGTGATGCCCTTGTATAACGATTTGAGGTATGTTAACTAATTAGAGAGAAGCCTCGTTAGCATCTAATATTAATTAGATAGCTTGGACTGTTGCACTCGTAAAACCGTAGCTGGGCAAACAATAACTTTTTGGCTTCATGTCTGTCTGGTGCACTCCTTTTTTCCCACAAGCAAGTTTTGAGGGTGGCAATGCCTTTATCTGGGCTGATGGTTCAGTTCTGCACACACTGTCCTAGCAGGGTTTCTGCTGCCTCAAAGGCCTCACGCATCAGGTGTTGGTCAGTGTTTAACATCACTCAAAGTTTACAGTTATTTCCTCACATGCGCATATTTTTACATGGTTGAATATTAATCACAAAACAGCCTGCTATGCTAAGAAGCCAACTTTTGTATAAATGAGGACACTGTAGAGTAAAACTTAAGTAGAAGAACTTTGAAGAGCTAACATTAAGTCAAAGGAAGCATGTTACAAGGTTTAATTTCCACAGACATGTGTCACACCAAGATAAAGAGAGATGTACTTGTTAACAGTCACTATAAAGCAGGTGCTGAGTTTAGAATAATTAAATCTTTAGAATTAAAGATATACAAATCAGAATCAAAAGCCTTCTCTGAATTTAGCATCTCAGACAATATCACTGTTGAAATAGGAAAAGTATTGTATTATAGGTGCTAAATGGTAAGCTCCTACACACGGAACAATTACAAGCTATTCAAAACTGCATTCTTTCTGTGAAAGGGCATTTATAAAAATGCAGAGGCTCATCACACCTTGTATAGACTCTGAGGCAATTAATGGTGAAGGCTTCTGGAAACAGAAATGAGATGAGATTTGATAAGTAATTGCTAAGATAGATAAACATTACAAAAATGCTGAGGTCCTGGTTTTAGAAGTGAGAAAGGCTTCTAAATCTATCAGGTGCTCCTGAGAATGTTGCTATTTGTTATATCTCTGCAGCGTTTCGGTGTTAAGTGCCCATTCTGAGATACTTTGGGCCTGATTAAAAAATAATAATAACGGCTGAGCACTTGGGATACCCATGGAATTCAGTCAAGCTGATACAAGGCTGAGTTGCGTTCTGATCAGAGTCAAGGTTGTCAGTGATCAGTTTGCCAAGTGGTATTTTAATATATAAAAAATAATTAAAAGATATTTTTGTGGCTACTGAGGCTTTTCTGTCTGAGTTCTGGTTGTCTTGCTTCATTAGAAATGGGCCATGCCAATGCAACCTGGCCTCTGCACCTGGGCTGGCGACCACTGGCTCAAATTCCTGGATGAGAAGGGCTGCTTGCTGTTGTATGGGGGATATGGACTATTACGTGATATTTAGTTTCCCCTCTTTAAAAGTCTTGTTTTCTTTCTGATGAGAAGTGGGAAAACATTTCTGAATTTTGGAAATGCTTATGATACAAGAAACTGTTTTCTGCGCAGCTCCATTTACATCTATAGGAAAATAATAAAATATTTCGGTGGAGAAGAATTGGAACCCTTCAAGTATTATTAGAAAAATATTTTTCCAAACCTTTAATACAAATAGCCAGCTTACACGGACATTTACTGTGAATGTTTTTGCATGTGGCTGTTTTTATGAAGCTATTTTGATGTTCCTGAATACTATGCACAAAAGAAAGCATCCTCATTTTGTTAGTTACTACTTATGAAAATGACTTTATACATCCTATTTATAACCTAAATGTAGAGCTGTGGCTTATCTTGATTGTTATGCCCTATTGGAGTAAAAATACAGTTATATACAGTTATACTAAAGCAGCAACAGAGGAAAAAATCCTGTGGTTTCTGTAGGTAGCTATTGCACTCTCTATTTTACTGGGTTGGCTTACAAGACAAAAATGTTCATTCTTTATTTCTGTGAACAGCCAACTGTAGCAGCACCAATGTCTGTAACTGGATTTCATTATGGAAATTCAGCTAAAAAGGGCCACAGGCACAAAAATCCATTAAAATGTTTCTATTGCTTTACATATTCTTCTGTGATAAAAATAGCCCTATATTTGAATTTAAGAAGCTTTAGCCTAAAGGGTAGCAGATGGATATTAAGGAGATTATAATAAAGAAGGGTATTATCAAAAAAAAAGGGGAAAAAAAAGAAATGCAGATGGGGGAGAACCATTTTTTCATATTTAGGGAAACCATTTGTAATAGCAAAGGTACTCCAAAAATCTGATCTCTTTCTAGGTAATTGATAATGACTTGTTGATTCTTTATGTTACTACATGAAGGCCTGATATAAAAATGGGCTTATTTTGTAATAAACTGATACAAATGGCAGCTAAAAAATTGGATGGATCTAGGACACTTGCATTGTTGTCACTGTAACTATGCAAAATGTGATGAGTGGCTGCCATCTGAGCATATTTCAAAACAAACAGCAAATGCTTATTAAGAGTTTTAAAAAGCAGCCTTCAGAAGTTTCTGACAATGTGCAGCCATTGGCAATTCTACACACAATTTCCCTTGCTCTAAGTCTACTTTATATCTGAACTTTTTCTCCTATCTTTGCAAATTTGTCCTGACAGATTTAAATGGTTTCTTAAATGTCTTGAAAATTTTTGGTTCCCCTGGAGTCCAGACAGAGCTTTCCAGCAGCCAGATCAGAGTTTTTGCTTCAAACACAGAAATAATTTCTTACCTACTGTGGGTGCACAGATCCCTTGCACTGAACAGCTCGATACATGTGTTAGAAGTTTGGGACAAATCAGACTAACTTGCCATATTTGTATGGGAGGGAAAGCAAACCTACAACATATCTGGCAGTTCCCAGATTTGTTAGATCGAAACATTATGGTGCACCCAGGCAAGACTGCAACCAAACTGTCCAGAAGCATTGACTAGTAAAGCAGTAGCTTATTGCTTCTTGGAAGCTGGACAGGCTTTCAGTAGTTCGGCATGCTGTGTCCTGCATCCTCTGGCCTTTGGAAAGGGAGGATTCTTGGATTGCACGGGGTTGCTGCATCCACTGGATATCTGTGAAATAAGAATAATACCCTCTGAAGGGTAGAGCAGCTGACAGGAGGAAAAAATTTCACGTGGCTCATCTCAAGCTCTCTGGTGTGCTGGCTGTAGGTGGCCCATTTAAGTCTGATGGGATTAGCTGGCTTCAGTGGGCTTGACATCTGTGTGAGTAAGGTTAGACTTTTCCTTCAGTTTAGAGTCTGTCATACCTAGCTGGCCGTAATAACATTTCAATGATTGCATTCCCCTTCTTATACTTACCGTTTCTTGGTTGAATATTGTGAGCTGTGTTGTAAGGACGGATTTGTTAAGATATTGCTCATGCTATTTGAGTGAGCCCTGGGACTTTTCCAGTGAAAGATAAGGGAAGAAAGAAACAGGGGAAAAAAGGAAACAATTGCAGGTCTTAATAACTAAGAAGGGTTAAACAAAGAGATGACTGCTGCAATGCCTAAATGTTTTTGGCATCCCTTTAATGTGAAACCTTTTCATCTGAGTTATACCTTCAGAAGTCAGATCTCGCTAGACTCCCTTTGAGTTTTGTGCTTCCATTTCTGTCCTAATTACCTTTCTCAGAGTGAGATTGCTCTTCTGTCTTAGTGGAGGGGGATTTTTTTAATGCAATGTTGTATTTTTATATATATATCTAGAGAGAGACACATTCAAGTCTTTTGTTCTTGGCACTCACCATATGCTACTGTTTAATATTTAATCAGCCCCACCTCATCAGAAACACTGCTGGCCTCATTAGATAATTAATGGCTGCCTGCGTCTCATTTGCTTCAGTTGATACATCTGCAGCCGGTAATTAGAGCAGGAGTTTATTAGTTGCACTGGCTTAGTTTATTTGTGAAACAATCTCTCCTTTGATTGAAGCCGCTGGGATTGGCATATGTGGACAGCCTGCCTCCCTGTTCAGTAGGGCTCTTTTGTTTACATTTTTGCTACAGTTTTGCAACACTGCACATCCTGGCAGTCCTAGGAACAGTTGGTGGTGAAGATTTGCCTTTTATAATTTAGAAGATAATTGGGTAATTCAGTGCAGTAAAGCTACTGCAAAGCAATTCTGTAACTTTGGGGAGGGGTGAGGAGGGAAATCTGGTAGACAATTTGTTCATTTATAGTTTTTAGTTTTTATTTTTTAGGGGGTTTTTTTATTTATTTATTTTTCCAAACATCTTAATAAAAATCTGCTGGATCTGTGAAGAATATATGTGCATAGCAAAATGTGTTTGGCAAGCTTTTAATTCACAATTTTTATCTTGATATATTAGCTAAAATCAAACCAGTATTCTTAAATATTGGCAAGTGATCACGTGCTAGTATTGGTAACCCATCCTCCTTAATGAATTCCAGTGTTAAACCTCTCTCCTCGGTCTGTCTCCTCATTTGCAAATGTATAAAATGTACTGTGATATTTTCTTCTGGCCTTGTGATTTTATGACAAGTGTCTCTCTGAGTAGTCTAAAGGAAAACCTTTATACAATTGACTATATTAAAATAATGAGATGAATTGTTCCTGCCTGGGAGGAAACGCAGAATCTTGTCTTGTCAGGATTCAGTCTCTGAAAGATCCTTTCCTATTGTTATTCCTCTTCAGGTACAACAGCAATCCTGATTAAGTGGGTTTGTTTTCTCTGAGAAAGTCAATCTTATAGCTGTTTCTCCTCCTCTTAAACAGGTTTCTGTACCAATGCTTATCCAGCCAGGCAGAAGTTTGAATGGGGAGCTGCTCCCTCCTCATTGCCTAGTTTTGTCTTACATCTTTGCTAAGCAACTTGTATGTTGAACAGCCCCTGGCAACATGATGCAAGAGTTAACAGTTAACGTTGGGAAGAGATCTGTATCAAATTCAATTATCTTTACCACTGTGAATAGAAAGGCAAAAAGAAAAATTGTTTTATTTTTTGCATTTTTATTCTCCAAAGGGCCAGGTTATTGAGTCGGCACTGATTTTTTTATGTGAGAAAAGGTAATTTGGGCTGTTAACTCTGCTGTTGCCCTCAATGAGGATTCAACTAAAGTGAATATTTCTGGTTAGGTCTTGTTCCAAGATTAGCCTGTCAGATCTAACCATCCTTGCCTGTGTGCAAGAATTCCTGCAATTAAGCCTTATTTCTCTTATAGTACCTCTGTCTCTACCAGCACATGGGCTCCTGAAAGCATATCCTATAGCTGCTGTGCTCTGGGATGCTCTTTCCTCCTGCTTGTTGTCCCTCATATAACCGGGAGAAGGCTATGGCAGGGCTTTCAGCGTGTCAGTGATTTTTGTCTTCAGCCTTGCTGCAAGAGAGACAGATTCTAGTCAAAATTTAAGCTACACCTTCTTTTAACCTGTGTGCAAACCAGGTAAATTACTGCAGGTTGGAAGCATCCTCAGCCTCTAGAGGGCTGGGTTAAAAGTAATCCTGGGTGAGTTATTCAGTTAAAGACATAAACTGTCTGATAAGACTTGGGGCCACCAACTCCCCACCCTTGTTCTTTTCATGCAGTAGTGAAGTGCCTTTAGCTGTCTTCCCTGTGAAGCCTTCTGTCCATTATTCTCTGTGGGTGGGGGGTTTTATTGCTCGTTTTTTTCCTATTTTGTGAGCCACACTTTGTACTGAGCACAGCTACCTCTCTCAGATGGCTGATTTTTTTTCTGATGTTTAGAGATTTAACCCTGGAGAGGAGCTAGAATTCATGCTAGCCACATCTTTAAAGGAATGGTACCAGGCAGTCTGGCTTCACAATTGGAAGGGGTGTCAGCAAGCAATAGTTTTACTATAGCTCCAAGCGATGGTTTCCTTATCAGTCTTCAAAACATTAAAAAGTCTTTTCTTCTACTAGATAATCCTTTATCATGCCTCTGTAGCTCCACTTAGCCTACACTGGCAGATTCAGTGTGTTTTGACAGTTCTGACCTGATGAAAAAGCTTGTGCTATGTTTGTAATTGATTGTACCCATAAATGACTCATGGACTCTATTTTGTTTCCGTTGTTCAGTATGTCACTTGAGCTTTTTGTTTGTGTTTCTCTGGTTCGATTTCTCCACAGTGAGAAGAGCTTTGCAGAAACAAGTTTAGATTCTCATTCATAAGGTGGTTTTGGGCTGCTTCTGGAAACAGGGGAGGAAGGAGAGACAGCCGTCAGCGTTTTCTGAGCAGAGCAAGAGTCTAATGATCGCTGCCTGTACTCTGTGGGGTATGCACAGGCTGCCTGGGCATTGCTGCCTGGAAATCTGGATCAGACTAGTTGGTTAATAAGCTCTCCTTTCTTCAGACTTTTCTGTCTTTGTTTTTGATCAGTAATAATGTCCTGAGCCCTAGTAATGGTTAACTTTTGCTTTACCATATTACTGGTACAGGGGTATTTACCAAACCACATTTCGGTTGAATTTCTAAATGGCAAGACTAGATGTGCCTACACAACTAATTTTAGTATGTATTTGGCTAGAATTCTAGGTATCTAGAGTGTGTATTGCCTGTACTGCTCCATGGACTTTATATATTTGAACCAATTGTGTATTTGCTAAATTTTCCCAAACCCATTTTTTTTTCTGAATCCTCCCAATGTCTTATGAATGGTGTTTAAAATGCCAGGTTTTTGAAGACTGATTGTTTAATGGTGTTATATTCCCAGATATCCAAAACAGCATTTGGGTATTTAACTTCCTAAAATGCCTTTGAAAACCCCAATTTTATTTTTGAGTCCTAAACCCTAAGCTTTGTTTATAGTTTGTGTACATGATTACTTTTATTAGCTCACAGGACTTTCATTATTGTGCATGTATTCAGTTATATTGTGACTTTTTTCACCTTTGCATGGTGAAGTGATGAAGTCAAAGGCAAGGCATATGTTAGCTGATTCTTCAGAGAGCCAAATGTCTTTTTTTTTTTTTTTTTTTCTTTCCCCCCCTCTCCACTGACTTACACTATGTATGGCAATTTACCCTGGCACACCACCTTTTCAGATCTGGAAAGTGTTATTCACCCATTTTATACAACCCTAACAACAGAATTTACAAGACTAGAAAACCATTCCTAAAATTTCATTAGGAAATGAAAATTTTCCAGACTACTGCAGTCTGTTAGAAATGTCATTTAAAGTAATATATAGATGAAACCTATTCCCACAAGCTGAAATGTAAGAGAAATTTAGCTGACATATCATATAATAGTGAAAGAGACACTGGGACACACAATACTTCGATTACAAAATGATGAAAGGTTACAATAAATCTCTCTGTATATGCCTTTTTTTTTTTTTTCTTAAAACATTCTAATTTCATTGTTGTCAAGTTTATATATTCAGAGTCTATCTCCTTTCAGTAATCTCAGGCTTGCCATTCTCTCCAAGGAACACAATTATGTTAGTTCCAAATAAGGGTTCTTTGATCTCTTTTTATTCCTCCTTTGTTTCTGCACAATGAAAGCGAGAGGAACTCAATTAAAGTGACTTAGTCTAGTCTCTTGACAGAAGTTGTTACAAGTAAAGGGTTTGATTCTCTTCTCAGTTAAACCAGTGTTTTGCCAGTGTAGCTACATTGACACTATCAGAGTTGCATTGATGGAAAGCTGGTATAATGGAAGAAAGGATCAATCCTGAAGTTTCTCCAAACAGGCCATTTGAACGAACTACCACTTTTCTTTTTCTCAGCTGAATTGAAAGCAATTTAATTGGCTTTCAAAGTAGGCTATTCAGTGGAAGATTCCCAAACTGAAGGTGACCATGTTTTCAACGTGAACAAGAGATGCATGTTTGTCACAAACTTTTGTTTGTATTAATAGCTGGTAATCCTATAAAAGTAAATTTTAAAAATATTGTTCCCATGGTTGTTACTGTTGCCACACCTTAAAGCAGGAGTGTTACCTGGATTTTTTCCACAGTAACCTAATGTCTTAAACTCCCTTATCATGCACCACATGTTAACAGTTCCTTTTTTTGAGAAAAGGCATGAATTTCAGGTAGTATGCACTCAGTTTTTATTTTCAATACAGATAATATTCACCATCCTCAATATATGTTTTTAGGTCTTAAGTCAGTCTGTCTCTTATAAAATCCAAAGACTTGCTAGAGCCTGCAGGGATTATGAACACTTGGTAATTGTTCCAAAATAAAGTACTTCTGTTGATAAAATGGAAACCTTAAACATCACTGCACGTGTTGCTGTTCAGAAAGCAAGTTCAGGGCAGGAAAACATCACGGGAAACTTGGAATATTCCAGTGAAAATAGAATACATAGGCTCTTTACCCTCTGTGAAATACAGTAATAGGTCATTAGTGCTTTGTATAACTGCTTTTTTTTGCATAATATTTGACTTTCTCCTGTTTAGTTTCTAATTTGGATATTAATCAGAGTCTGGGCTATTGGAATATATGTTGGAGAGATGATGTCTTTATAGAAACAACTTCGAAGAAATAAGAGTTAACTGGACTGGTGAACCTAATCTTTTCAACTTGTTTTTGTTTAGTTTGAGTGTTTTAGGTGCTTTTGCCCCCCCTTTTATATGTACATGTATTTTTAATTTTTTAAATTATTTTTATTTTTTACTAATTTCTTTGGAAACTTTTATTTGCACATGTGCCCCATTATATTTGGGCAGCACTGTCATGATTAAGAGAGCTCTGTTAATACTATAACAGCTATCAAATACTACTTCTCCTTTACTCCTTTTATTTTGAGACCTCATTTCCTAAGTATATCCTGTGAAGGGTTTTTGTCAGTCAGTGGAGTTATTCCATGCTCAGTTGTGCACCAACCTTATTCATCCTATAATGCTGCTGTGAAGTTTGTGGTCCTTAAGTTCTCCAGCTTATTAAAGGTTCCTTGTCAAGCTTTATTTGGGAAATTATCTGCTTTGGCTTCCTTTCACTTCTCTCCGGATGCGCTTACGCCCAGTGTGCAAACTGTTCAAAGCTGGTTTTCCCATTAGCCCTCAGAGGTATGAGAAATACAGTTCATATAGTCAGGTTAGTTACTGTGATAAAGTGATTTCTCCTTTCAGCCTTCCCACTCTTCTTCTCTGCATCTATTTCCCACTTCTGGGTTAACCCCCTCCTTGCCAAATCTCATCTGGTCGGAAAGCCTCATTACGCTGCTTTGTAAGGCTGCCTATCTTGACAAGAGTAAGGACAAATTTTTTGACACACAATATTGTAGTAGTAGTGGAGATTGCTGTCCAAAGAAGATCTCAGAAATATCTACTGTGCTTTTCTGAAATCATTCTTCCCCTTTTCTCATGCTTCTAAGCAATAAGGATGAAAACAAAGGCAATGTCCTTGCTACCCAGAAGACTGAAATTATAGGCAAGCAAGAGATGAAGGGCAAGAAAAGAATGTAAGTTTGGGAGGTATTTTGCTTTCCTCTCCAAGCTCATAGTCAGTTTGGACTTGTCTAGAATGAGTCTAATGATCTCTGGGATATTTGATCAATTCTTATTTAAGCAAATTCTCTCCTTGGACTCAGAGGTGATTCAGTGATTAGGGAATGATTTAGACAACTCTATTTCCTTTGTGCTTTTTTCACCACATGAAATTTTTAATGCCAAAGAAGTATGATAGTCTGAAACAGGCTGCTGAAAGATATTGTTTAGATGATAAAATAGGGAGACTGCAAAATCTGAGGTCTTCCAAAAGGTATTTCACAGTTATGGTCTGCTGCTGGATCTGGCTGCTGTTTTATGCTGCACCTCATAGGCTCAGAGGAATAAAAATAACTAAAGAAAACCTAGTATACAAAAGTTCATGAAAAAAATCAAATATACATAGGAAATCTTGACTGTCATATAACAAGACTATTACATTTTTAATATATGGCAAAAATGGAAACAGTTCAATCAATGCTATTTACCCTGTCTGTAATTGAAGGACAGTAGGCCAGTCAAAGAAACTAAAGGGCAGGAAATCTTACAGTGAAAAGAAATTCAAGGGGGATTGGTGTCCTAAACAGCTTATGACATTCAGGATCCAGGGCATCACATATTAAAATACAGCTGTGACTGAAATTAAGGGTACAGATAGCAGAGTTATTTATGACATTTTTGATTAATATTACCTAATTATATAACATGATCAGTCACAATGTGAGTGTTTGGGGAGGTGGGGGGAACTTTCCTGTACTCCTGCCAGTTTTCTTGCTGGATTTTCCAGACCAGGTTTCAGCATCCTAAGTCCTGGGGCCAGGTTACATGAGTCCCACCTTCAAGAAAGGCTCTTGGGAGCTAGATTTCCATCATCTTAGCTAAGAATTTGTACCCCAGATTGGGCTGTGCTTGTGCTCTCAGCCTGCTCACAACTTTGAGCTATTCAAACTGTTCCATTTTTATTTCTCACAAAGAAACCAAACAAATCTTTTTCATTTTTCTGCCCACCCCACCATTCCCCGCCCCCCTTTTGGAAAAAATACTTTTAAATTATCTTTTTTGATGGCAAATATTTTTCTATAGAATGAAAATCTTTTAGTGGCAGTCTTTTAGGTGGCTTGCATACTGAGCTTTGACTATCTAATTCATTTGCCTATTAGTAAAATCCAGGATGAGAGATTTGGTTTTTAGAATCTTGCATTTTCAGTAGGGCAGGAAAGTTACTTGCTTGCAAAGATCTGAATCTGTTGATACATAACGCTGGAGTGAAACATTAAGATATTGTGCATCGTAGAAGCATTGCTCTGTGCTCTCTAATTCTGCTCCACTGATTTAAATGGAAAATACCATCCTAAAAATGATGATCAGGAAAAAGATGAGTTATTACTCAGTTCTGCATATGTTCTTCTATATGCTAACAAGATGCAATTAGGTTAAGGTGAAGCTAAGGCATCATTTTGTACCCATCTAATTCTGCTTCTACCCATTCACCTGAGCAGGGTGTATATTTGCTCTGTCCTTTCTTTTTTATCTGCTATACACAATGTAGGTGCTGCTACAGGAGCAACACAAATCCTTTTAGTCATGTGCAGCCTCCCATGTATTTGGGCCTTACTGTACTACAGTTTTATCCCCTCTACACATACTTTTGGTTTTACCAAGCTCTCAAGAGGAGGTTTATCTTAAGCTCAGTGTGAAGTGGAGGTCTAAATTCTGAGCTGTCTCTAAATCAATTCACTCTTCCCTGGTAGAAAGAGTGCCATTCACGCCTATAGTGGAGATAGTAGTCTTTTCAATATTAGTTAAATGTTTTATCCTTATTTATCTTATTTTAATTCAACAGTTCTAAAGTACTTTTCAAAGTAATCAGGTATGACAGTGCTGGGGTTAATTAACGGTTGGTATGCTGCCAGCAGCTTCCCGGTGATAGTATTGATGATGATACTGATCTTATCTGATATGCTTTGCTGGGAAAAAATCCTCTAGAAAGAAGCAAAGACATTATGATATGAATGTGTAAGGACGGTAGGTGTCCTTCCTGCTGTTTTATGAATGTGTCTGAAGGATTTCCTTTGTGAGAGAGAACAGAAGCTCAGCCTAACCCTTATCTGTATTACACCACAAAAATCTATCTTCAAATGACATCAAACACTTGTCTTAAAACCACAAAGCAAAGAAGTATAAAGCAGAGTCTGAAAACTCATCTTACTGATTGCACTGAAGTAGTATCATCCATGTGATTTTGAAGGTCGCTTGCAATGTGAAGACATGAGTAGTTACTATCCATGGGCTATGGACTTGCCATATTTCAAGTTTCGAATTGTCAGCTACTCACATATACTGACATTAATGAGACACGTACTGAGGTCTTTGTTTTATGAATCTGGAAGTTTTGCAGTGTTTGTTTGAGGTGCAGCAGTCTGAGAGGCGTTAAGGACATTCATGCCTTGCCACTTCTTGCTTTTGCAGTGCAAGGGGGTTTTTTGTTTTGTTTTCCTGCCACAAACAAAATAGAAAATAAGATGCCAATAAATCCTTTAAGAAATTAAAAAATGAACCACAAATAAGTCTCACAGAAATACATCACTTGTCATACCTTTGGGAGAGAAAGGAAAAAATAAAATAAAATCCCACATGTGATACTGGAAGAAACCAGGTACCCCAGTTAAGATCATGCCTTAAGAACCAGTGGTGATTAGATTTGCCAAAAGCACGTGTAAGCTGGTGTTGCTTTTCCAGTGCTCAAAGTCTGTCTCCAATATTGACCAGCTCTAACATGAGCTGTCTGAAAATACACACATTTTTACACAGTGTATAAGTACTAATGGTTTTTCATGTAGCCATCAATCAAATTTATGTACTGGGCTCTATGTATTTTCAGAGACAGGTAAAGGAGGAGTCCCTTCAGACTACTGGAGCGTTGCTGCTTGGCAGAACTACTAGGATGAAAAAGTCCGTGCAAAAAGGAGTTAGCCAAAGGCAGCTGAACAGACTAGGCATTAACCATGGATGCTAGTAAAATTTAGCATCCATGCTATTACTGTGCCAATTTCACATCCCTGTTTGTGAATGTTTTTCAAGTATTTACATTGTATTCATCAGTGCTTTTCATTTGAAAATGAAATTTAAAAATTTGTACTTTTTTTAAAGCATTCAGAACTTGGAAAAATTCATAATTTAACCTGATTAAATTAGCTGTGAGGCTTTTTCATTGAAATCTGGAAAAATATTTAACCTTTCCTGGGATTTGGTATCTGTTGCAAATATTCCTGATTATGAGCTTAATATTTGTGTTGTTTAAAACTGGTCTGTGTGTGTGTCTGAAGTCATGTTTTGTTGGCTTTTTGGCTTTGTTTGAATTTGGTTCTTTCCTTTGCAGCTTCTGTCGTTGCCATCATTTTATTCTTCAGACTTGCCTCTGTAACCTGCTGTTGCTGCTTCTTTAGCAACTTCTAGACTTTTTTTCTTGAGCAAAGGATCAAAGATGTTAGCATTTTGTTGTAAACTAGGCAAAATGTCCCCACATATTGACATTTTGTTTTCAAAAGTAAGCTAAGCTACTAAGTTTCACTGATGGGTCAGGTTAAGTTTATTCAAACTACCTAATTTGGTCTTGAAAATAAGACTCATCCTATAACACTGAATAACTTTTGAAAAACAAACAAAAAAACCCCACCCCCGCCCCCCACCTCAAAAACCTACTTTCAACCCCATCTCCAGCTAAAAATTGAAATACAGTGTTATGGCTATGTAATTATGTCACCTGGTGAACATGGTTATATTCATGCATAAATGCTATTCAGGAAAAAATCCACAATTGACAGTATCACTACTAAAAATTGCCCTTTTGACCTTTTGGGGTGGGGACAATGAAAAGAACTGAAAAGAACTTCACCCCCCCCTCCATATTAATTTATAAGAACAGCAGTTCTACTAGCCTAGAACAGGAGTTCCTGGCCTAGCTGTTTTGATTTTACAAGCTAAAGATAGTGTAGCTTGACAAGTGTTAGTTGTCATCATTTTCAGGTACTGACTAGTGATTATTTTATGAAAGCATGGCATGAAAGCAGGGCGAAACTGGTTTTTGCTCACTATGATTGCAGTAAAAAGAGTTCTACTCTCCAGAGGGCTTACAGTCTGGAAAGTAAACAACTTCCTTTGGGATACCTTGTCATTTTTAATTTTTTAATTTTTTTTTTATAATTTGTAACTCCAACAATAGTAAAGCTGTAATTGATAAGTGTTCCTTGGGTTAGATGATGATGAAAATTGATAATAAAAAACTTCATTTAAAAAGTAAGGGAGGGAATTTTTTTGAGCCCTGATATCTCTGTGAATACTTTCTTTTAACCTGCCAAAAAGCATTCTGTATTGTTCCTCTCACTTTGGAAAATAAAGTGAAAATCTTGCAGGTAATGATTCCAAATTTCACATAGTGAGATGACTTCTTAAATTCACAGTGACATCAGGGAAGCAGTTGAACTGAATACTTCTACCCACCTCTTGGTTCCTGCAATCTAGTCCTGTGAGAGCACTTTATATGGTATTAGTCCTGTATCCCTTTCTCCCAATCGGGGCTTGTTATTTCTCTGTGCTGAGTTGACTGTTGCTCAGGTACTACTTGGATATTGTGTGAATTTTGCTCTGTGTGCTTAAAGGGGTTCCAAGATGTGGGTAGGTCTTTAGTTGGCTATTACTGTATGAAGGCTCATCACACTTTATGGATTAACATTACATAGAGCAATGAGTTCAAAGGTGAATGCTGTGTACGATGTAATTGGTGTTTAAGATAGTATTATCAAGGTGTTTAATGCACCCAATTAAAAATAAGAAAATTGAAAGTATTTTTAAGAGTTATAGAATTACTTTTAAATTGTTGCAGTTATTGCTTTTTTGACTAGAAAAGTGGTGGTAATGCCTGACCACAGGCCAATCCATCTGTTCTGTTCCTGGTAATGATGTCAGCAGTGACCCAGGTAGTTGATGATCTCTATGAAGAAGTTCTTTGTTGTCATGGATATCTTCACCCCTACAATTCTTGTTTCAAAAAAATCATATCTGGTGGCACTTTCTGCCCCAGTATTTCCATGTGTACCTGCCTGTACATTTGGGTAGAGTATGACCTTCCAGAGCTCTTTGGGTAATGCTGGTACTTTGATGTAGAAATCAGATTTTTCCAGTTGGTGTTTCCGAATGCCTAAGAAAAGACTTCCAGATTTGTTTGAGAGGGAGATTATTAAGGACAATATTCACCAGACCTGAGGTTTCCTTCAAATAAGTGTTTTTGTATGCAATTATCATATTTGTTTTAGGCATTGGTGTTACCATCAGTTTGGTCTCCAGTAAGTCCCTGAAGCAGCTGTATAAGCTTTGAATTTTTGGGGAGCTGAGGTGCACATAACCTTTGATGGGACTTTGTTGTGGTAAGCTCATCAAAGAAGAAAACTTATTTTGAGCAGTTTCTCAAACTTTATTAGCAAATCAAGCATTTCTTTTTTTAGTTGCAAAACTCTTTCTCTGTTGCAAGGTCAGTAAAGAAGGAATTTGTCTGACAGTTTCTTTTTTCAAGGGTTTTTTTGTTTTGTTTTTTTCTTGGGGATATTTTCAAGAAAATGGACAAGACAGAGTTTTACTTGAAAGTTTGGTCAAGGGCAAGTGATAAACTGACTAAATAAAACATATCTGAGTTCCCTTATAAAAAGTTTTGGTAGTAGCTTGCTGTATGATTTCATGGACCCTAAATTTCTTGGAAGAACTCTTGGAAGCCATTGCACCAAGGGTTTTGTTATTTCCATGTTTCAGTCATGCAAACACTCAGAATGCTGTAGGGTAATTCAATATATTGATGACCTTGGTGCCAACATTAACTAGGGGAGCAAAGGAGGAGAGATGAGCCGGCAGCACAGAAATGAATTAGATTTGAGTCATGTTTTTAATATCTTATTTGAGCTGTTCTGTTTTGTGATATCAGTTTAGACCATCTGCATTTAGGTTATAACAAGCTGCGTAAAACCAACAAACAAAATCTTGACAACAAGATATATGGTGTACATCCTTTTACGAATTTAGTTTAAAATAAATGTACTTCAGCGCTAAAGGAACCTTTTCTTTTAAAATATCCCTTCCCCTAATCTTCTTAAGTGTAAGAAAATGAGCTCACTTTTTGCTCAAACATACGGTACTTTATCAAACTTGTATATAAATTACTTGATTCTTCATACTGCTGATATTCTTCCAATTGTTTTAATAGACCATAAAAATGGTAATACTGTGGTAAACCATTAAATGCTTAGCCATTTAGCCCAGCAGTATTCCTTGTTTAATAGTTTTACTCATTTAACACTTACGATTTGTAACAGAGTAAATCTAATTTTAAAGTAGGTTGAGGAAGTTAAACCACCTCTGGGGAATAAATCTACACTCCCTTACCTGGAGGGCAATACTAATTGCTATCCAGACCCAGAACAGGCTCAAATGAAGTCAAGCTCCAAGGATTACTAATGAGTGAAGCTTACATTGTATGAGCTAAAAGTCTTTGAATGCTATTTTTTACTTGAGAAACTGGCTGAACAAAAGTCTGAGAAAATCCATGCAGTCAGTAGACTGGTAGTGCTTTTAAGCATTAGTAATTATCAGCCTTCCTCCTTGGGATGTTAATGATAGTGGTTTGACCTTACCCCAGCATCCCTATCTAAATGTATAACTTAGCCATCAGTTTGCTTTAAATCAAGCACTAAATCTGTCTGAGTGCCATTTCATATGGATATTAAAAAAACATCAGGGTCTACTTGGCTTCTTCTGTCGGCTAAATCTTGGGCAAATGTGTGAATAAATTAATGAATGAAACTGACCTTTTTTTTTTTTTTTTAAATTGTATAAGTTTTGCATTGGCCTAAAGAGGAGCACACTTCTATTTATTTCAGTGCAGTTGACCTCTTCACAGACATTATTATTACTATCATCATCATCATCGTTATTTTACATAATATCAGTGGCAAGGCAGGAGAGTTGCTTTGTGTGGAGACCTTCAGCCTTTCTATCTTTTTTCCACTCTTTACTTATAAATCTTGAGTTAGCTCTGTTCTGAGGTTGTCCCATTATTTTTCCACCTTCCCTTTAGTTCCCTTTGTTCTGCTGATATATAGGAATGGAAGCATCAAGATTTGTTTAAAACATTAGCAAGCTGCATTTAGACCTTTTCAAAACAAAGTGTGAGTGTTTGCAATGATTAGCTAGACAAACGTTAACAATCAATAAATTGTAATGTAAAACACTTTGCAGGGCATAAAAGAATGGGAGAAAAAAAGATTAGGTCTCTGTTCCCTCATTTAAATCCTGTTCAAGCCCAGAGGGTTTAATAGGTACTTAAGTGGTCCCCCAGAGAGTGTGATTGGAACTTACAGGGTGCAAATACCTTCATCTGACTTTCAGCTGCTGCTGAATTTTGCCCCCAATGGCCAACATTAGTAAAACCTAGCTATTTTCTTTGAATAATGAAGCTGTGGAAAATCCAGCAAGTACGTGGAAATCAGAACTAGGAACAGGCCCTAGAGGATTTTTAACCTAAATAGAAGGAGCTGTATCTCCAGCTCTGAAAGCTGTTATTCTTTCACCATTCTTTCTTTTTGCCTCTGGGATATTCCCGAAACGTGTGCCTCTTCTGTTTTATGAGATGTACTTGCCTGCCTTAGATGTAGAGAGAAACAGGAGGAGGTGGACGGTGGCATGGCCTCCAGCACTTTGTTTATGAGAACATCCTTCTAGCAATTTTATGTCTGCATGAGGTAGAAGAATTGTTTCCAGTCTGCCCTTGAGCTGTGGATCAAGCATTTTACTTCTTCTTACTCTTTTCAGCTTTAAAACTTTATATTCCTTTTCCAGAGTCTTTAGACAGATGAGATTTTTGTCATTTGTAGTGTTTGAAGCGCTTTCAGTTCCCTTTCTTTTTCCTAGCCGTGTTTCACAGTTGATCAAGCTAGCATTGTGCATTTCTTTCTCTGCAAAATAGCTATTCTGAGACCAGGCCTAGCATGTCGTCTCTTCTTCGTGATACTTGGAGGACAGTAATAAGGTGCGATCATTGCCTCAAACTTCTTTTATTATAGCTTAGCCTAATGAAATGAGACTGATTTGTCTCTTAGCCAGGATTGTGTTCTCGGGCTGTCTATCAGTAGGTTTGCGTACAGAAGGCTTGGACAACTGGGCTGACCACTGGCTAGCTCCCTCCTGGGAGAAAAGCTATATTTACCTGCTCATTCTCTAGTCCTCCTGCTGCTAATGTTTGAAAAATCCTCAGTTTCCCTAAAAAACACAAACAAACAAAAAAAACCCCTGAAACTCAAAACAACCTGACTCCTAGAATTTTTTATTTATTTTATTTTTTTCCCAAACTGAAAGTAACCTAGCAAGCAATTATAGCACTGGGTATCATGTAGTGCTAAGAGAATGTGCAGTGCACCGGGGGCTCCTGGGCCCAGGGCTGGGTCACCTCCAGGACAGCAGGACTGCTTGTATGCAGAGCTCCATGTTTCTGCACTTACATCCAAAGTACCACAGACATGTGCTGCATTTGCTGTTGGAAGTTAAATATTGGTCTTTGCAAAGTTACCATATTTATTTGTGAATAAAAATGATCACAGTTTTTTTCTTAGTAGACTTACATCCTCTCTATGTGGTGCCCTAAAAGGGGATTATCTGATATGTTAGTTCTATCCTCTGAGGAATTACAGGTGTTGCTCTGCTGTAGCCATTGTTTAAGTGGCAAGTTGACACTGGGGCTAATTCATATAACAAGACAAAGAAAAACCTATTGCTAAAATAACAATGTGTCGTCATCTGGCAATGCTGATTCCTGAACAGTGATGTCTATATAGAACACTGCCTTGTTTATCATATTGCTAATTTAGAGAAACAAATTTCTTTATCCGTTGAGCGTTGAGACACATATGTGCAATTCACTAGTTGAAACTTGTGTTATTATCTCTTATCCCTCCACGACAATTTGCCAAAATAATTGCCTCAGCCACAATGACCTTGTTATGTGATGTTTCCGAGGAAGATGCGCAACAATTTGTTTCTTAGGGTAGCTTTCTTGTTTAAATTAGCATAATTTCTTCTTAAAAACAAACAGATCTGACTCCTCCATTCAGTAGTAGTGCAGACAGAAATTGTTTATGCTGTTTTTACTTTGTTATTATTTTGGGTTGAGTTTTTATTTTCTTTTGGAAAATAACTAATGATAGATTAGGAGGTAAACAGCTGCTTTCATGGCGTGATGTGTTAGCATGTAGCTTGCTTCTGTAATAATTGCTTTTAAATACCAGTGTCAGAGTAAAATTTATAATGAGGAACACTTTACTGTAGCCTTTGCTTTTATAAAACCTATCTGAAAACATGTGCAGATAACAATATACATATAAGGGTATTTCCTGGCCTTTGTTTCCTGGCTTTTTACCAGTTACTAATCTACAAGAGGACCTTTCTTCCTATTCCATGATAGTCTTCAGTGAAAGACTATGTCACAATTTTGCGGGGGGGCACAAGTGCACTGTATTGGTTGGATCACTCTTTTTTCATTGCTCTTACTGAGACCTGGGAGGCCCAGCTTCCCTCCAGGATGTTGACTTTTTCAAAATTCTTTGATGCTTAGACAATGAGGTAAACATTTTAGTCTTTTATTATAATTTCTGCCAATATACCCATTCCAGAAGTCAGATTCCCTGGTCTCCTGATACTGTGCTTATTATCTCTTGTTCTACTGGTGTTAACGCTAATTTAAATTGTAGGTTACAAACCACAATTAGATAATAACAGATTTTATATCCAAGTTCCTTTGGAACCACTGGGTGTATACCATGTGTTTCTATTCATTTTATCAATTTATTCTAAAAGCTTTCCATTGACAGGTCAGTTTGAGGAAGTATTTTGTAGTCACCCTACACGGAGAATCTCTCCAGTCCGGAAATACCACTAAGCTTCTCTATGGCAAACATGGATGTGTGGGATTCATTCTGTTTGCCTGCCTTGTATGTTCTTCATACACATCCATTAGCTCCATGCACTCAAACAGGCTTGCTGCTTTTTGTGGGTATTTGAAAAACTTGGTATTTTAAATTTTTATGTCTTATAGCAAGTTACTTCTTGAAATCTTCTGGTGGTGGTTTTTTTGTTGTTTGTTTGGGTTTTTCTTTTTTTTATTCCCCCTTGTTTTCTTGTTTTATATTCATTTTGTCAGAGTTTGTTATTTTCAATTTCCTCAGATGGATGCAACTTCTGCTTTTTGAAGGATGTCTTTTCATGTCTAATAACCTCTTCTACTCTGCTATTTGAGCACACTGACTTTTTTTGGAAGCCCATTTAAAATTATTTTTGATAGGTAATATACATGTACTCTGAGCTTTTACAGTGGTGCCTTTAAAGAGCCTCTATGCCAGTTTATATAAAAAGAAAGCTTTAAAATATTTATATGAATATTTTAAAATTTTAGCTGATTCTTTTTAATTTATTTTTAACTAGCTTCTTCATTTTGGTATCGTTCTTCTTTTTCAAGTTAAGTAAGCTAACCTTTCAAGTTAAACCTCTTGTGGCTTTCCTTTTGGGTTTCTTTTTGGCTTTTTTCCCCTCTCATACAAGCAGTTTTGTATCTGAGTGTGGAGTAGTGTCTATTCCAGAGTTTTTCTTGGATAACTTCATCTTAAATCTTGAGCTGATTCAAGAATTGCTTCTCATCTTGTGAATTTTTTCATTAGCTGCTCCAAAAAGTGGTTCTTTGTGGTTTAGTATGTCCACCAAACATGATATGTAGCCACAGTACACTATATGGGGACTAAATAAAATCTGTCATTATTACTGTGCTTTATGTCTTCACAGCTCTTCACTCTTCCTGGCAATTTGTAGCCATTGTCATCGTAGTATATTTTAGATATATTTTACATTTCTATTTTGGTATATCTTGCTTAGCTCTCCAAAGCTTTGTAGAGAAATAGGAGACATTTTCCTAATACCTGCACAAATAATCAGTTACTAACCCTTAGTCATCCTTTCAGAAGCTTAAAGGGCAGGTTCACATGAGATAACATGTCCCTATTCCTCTCATTCCAGTGATAACATGTCTTTCCTTCCCCTGCAACCTTGAACTGCAATCTCTCTTGAGTAATTCTGATGATTTGCAGTTGTGTTTTGTTATATCGGTACCTTTTCATCCCATGTTATACCAATTACACTGCTGCTGATTTATCCTGCGTGCCTCCTTTTAGATCTTCTGTAACAAACTGCTTGTAAACCAACTATTCTGTTCTTCCCCTTGAAACTAGGTCAGTGGTGATTTTCAGGACTGTTTCTCAAGGTGGAATACCATACAAGTCTTCATGAGTTTCTTCTAATGAATGACAGAAATTCTTCATTTTAGATATTTCCTATCATCACTCTTAATCAGTCAGACTCCCTTATGGGTTTTGATCCCATACAAAGACCTTGTAATCTGTGGTGATTTCTTTTGTCAGCTGTCTCTTACTTTCTGGGCTACTTTAAATATCTTATCTTTTCCCAGTAATTGTTTGTTTTCTCTCCTTAATCTGTTGAGTCATTTTTTCAAACCCACTAGGAGTTCACTTTTTTACTTTCAATCCTTGTGTTCAGCTTGGAAAAATTCTTCCTAACTATACTTACTTTTCCTGAACTTCTCAATGTCAGCTTTATGTGGCAATTACTCTCACTCTAATACACTATGGACTCCATCACCCATTGTGTACGTGACTCTTGACTAATTTGAGTTAATTGCAAGTTAATTACTATTTAACAGATTTGATTTTCTTCATTATTTGCTGAGCTACATGTTAAATTATGCTGTCTTTATGAGGAAATGGCTTTCCACAATTAGAGATATATGCCCTGTTCAAACCGTTTGGCACTGTTAGATGCGGCCATAACATTTTTGCTTATGGTGTTCTTTTGTTTATTTGAATACACAATTCTGGAATATAGATTACTTTTTTACTCTTTGACACTGCTGCTGCTGTCTCCAGGAGTACAAAAAGCTCTCCTGCATGCCCAAAACAACGTTTCTAGAAACTTTATTATAGACATGCAAGTTTGGGAGAAGCGTAATATGGCTTTTTTTATTTTTCTTGTGCGTTCATCTAGTGGCATTATTTGCGCTGTGACCAAATAAACTCTATAGTAAAATTATGCAAGATTTAAAAAAAAAAAAGAAAAAAAAAAGAGAGAGTGAGGCAACCCAGCATATGTAGCAAAGTTGAACAGAATAATGTTTTACTTTAGCTTTTACAGGACACTTGTTTGATGGTACAGTTCCTGCAAAATTTGGGATCACAGAAAACCTTGATTAAAAATAGAGACATCTTTTTGAAATACATTTTGTAACTGAAAGTGATTCACACAGTGAGTATTGGGTTAATATTTTTAATTCTTGTGTTATGCAGGGAATTTTTGATGGAAAAAGATTTAAACTGTTTGCATAGGTGATCCAAGTCTCTAGATCACTGAAAATAAAAAAAAAAAAACCACCAAACCATAATGTGATCCCTCCAAACTTTTTGTTAAAACCTATGCCTCCTAAAAAGAAAAATTTATTTTTATTTTAGCTACTGTGTTTGCTCATGCATAAATCTTAGTTCTAACTTGCTATTTTGTAGTTTCTGCTGATCCAAATCATGAAGTTATCCTTCAGACTTCTCTCAGGCAATTCTACCTTTAACTCTCCTTTCTAAATTATTGGGAGCTTATCAGTTTCAGTAGCAGCATTTTGGAACATATGATCACCAGCTCTTATACATTGATCAAAATCTAATCCTGCAATGTTACAATTTCATCAAATTTAACATGCCTATATGATTTCCTACAATGACTTCCTCTAGATGTGATCTTAGTAGGTAAAGCTGGTATTTATCTACTAATTGCAGAGAGCTATGGTCCCTTGTTAATATGGCGCACACAGTATTATTTTGTATAAGTAGGTTACAGTACCATGTGGTTCCTTGGTAGCTTCCAATAAAACAGCATAGCCAAAGATGATATTTTTAGCTGTTGTTACATACGGCTTTTAGCAGTGCTTCTGCCAAAGGCAACAGTGTATGGCCAAGGTGGTGAGCCGCTGCTTAGAAGTGTATGCATAAGTTGCATTACTGAAACTGTCATTAAAGATTAACAGGGCTTTTTTCTGAACACGATGTGTCAACATCAGGTATTATTTGAATATTCTACAAGTAATCTGAAAAAAATACTTGAGATAAAATAAAGTATAGGCAGGAAGGAGAGGCAGAGTCATACATCTGAATTACAAAAAGCTCCAATCTCAAAAATTAGCATAGTGGGTTTTTTCTTTCCCTTTCACTTTCCCAAAACATGCCCATTAACCTGGTCTACTTTCTGGTTTTCATTTAACTTGGGTAAGTGTGGTGGTGTTAACTGTTCAATTACAATTTGATGGAGTTGCAATGGTTTTGTTATATAAGATAGGTTTATGACCAGGGAAATGTAAGGATTTTCGGTTAATTACTTCTCTCGTGAAAACCTCTACGTTCATTCCTGGAAAAAGGAGAAATTCAAATCCCTTGCGTCTTCCCCACTGTACCCTGCCTCCTGCTGTATGAGATTTTTAACCATTAAATATTAAAATTTTCTGAAAATGTTGTCAGTGGACATATCCATTTTCCTTCTATCACATAGGGGTTACCCCATATGCTCTCATTTGGTGACTGACATCTGCAACTATAAACAGCCCCGAATTTTGGTCTGTATTTAATTACAAAATTAACTTTATTATGTAATTTTGAATCTTTGTCTGAAGAGGCGCTCATATATTTGTGCTTTTGATGGAACACAGATTTCTAAGACTTCTACTTTTTTACTGAGCCTCCTCCTGCTCCATTTAAGGCCTGAATGAAAACTAAGTAGGCAAACTTTCCTAACTGTATGGTGATCTTCTGTGTTACTGAAATTAAAAAGATGTAATTTTGAAAGAAGAAAATTTGGCTGTGGTAGCATGTGTATGTTAATTCCTTCTGGTTGTCTTTTGCTTCCTGAAAAAGAGAAAGTAGACTTATGTGCTGTGAGCTCAAATTGTAACTTGATCTCTGCATAAGAGAGGTGAATGTTTGTGGTAAATGTGGCTTTCTTAATGAGGACTTGCTGTACTGCATGAAACACTGTCACAAGTAATAATAAACAGCAGCCAGTTTCTGCTGTTGCAGTAGGAATAAAAAATGGCTAGAGAATCTTTCCTCCACAACTGTGTCAACAGCAGGTCCTCATTACCTGTCCACAGCAGCTGAAAACTGATTTATCCCCTGATGGTCAGAATGCTGCCTAAGCTTGTTGTCTTTGTTGAATTTTTTTGAAAGGCAAAAAGAAATATTTTCCTCTTTCTTAAAATGATTTTTTTTTTTTTTTGGTGCTCCCTGAAGCTGATTATGCTACTTTCAATCCATTAGATTACTCATGGACTTTCTGGACTCTGGGCCTGTGAGCTGTAGGAATTGCAAACGCATGCAATTCCAGTCAAGGTCCTGAACTGACAGGTAATCATCTGATTAGGAGGTGGGAAATCAAACTGTGATCTCTTTCAAAGAGGATTTGCCTCGTTCTTCCTGCTTTTGCGGTAAATGCACAAGTGCCCACTTTCCATGTGGAAAATATGAGAAGCTCTGTAATGTCATCATGAATAATATTGCATCCCTCAGTTTCTTCATTTTCCTGTGTGCCTGTTTTCCTCTGGAGTGATTTTCAGTTACTCTGGGCTGCAGAAAGGAAGCATAGGAAAACCAGCAGAAGAGCATTTGACTTGAAAGAGTGAATCAAGATCTGAAGAGGGTAACCACTCCAGGAAGATCATCTTTGTAAAGGGAATAGAGGTCTCTATTACTGAATGTTTGGTGTTAATGATGTCAAAAGGAACAGAGAAACTGGATGGGAGAAGACTGTTTTTAATTTATCTTGCCGTCTAGCATAGGGACTCACAGGTCTTCCCACAGCTGCAAGGAGGGACAACTTGAAACAAAATGGTTGGTTCTGTTCTTGTTGACCTGAGGAGTCCTCCTGGTGACTCTTGGAGTAGACAAGTACTAAAGACAGTCCTGTGTGGAAAAGGTGATCCATGTCACTTAACTGCAGATGTTTATTGCACTTTGTTTAGCGATCATGACCACACTAGAGAGAAGAGCAGAGTTAGAGTTGCTACTGAGGCCCTGGAGGCTCCTACATCCAAGGCTCCATCTTAAGGTCCAAAGATTTATACCCTTTATCTGACTCATGGCTGCTGCAGGTTCATGATATACTCAGAATCAAAACCCCCTTTAAAGGCCCAAACTTCATAAATCTTAAATCCTGTAAACATCCTGGTTCCTGAAGTACCGATTCCAGGAACATTTCAGGAAATACAATATTGCAATAACTTTGAGTCCTGTAGTCCTGTTTTCCAGCAAGGAAATTGAATTAAAAGAGGGGAGCATTACATGAGAAACCTCTGTTGGGACTAATTAGAAATATTTCTGAATGGGGTGAGTTAGATGAGCAATCCACTAAAACTATGCAAAGCCATGCCTGTCCAGCTTCCAGCAAACTGAGTGAGAAAGGAAATGAGAGACTGTCCCCAGTGATAATTTCTTTTGGAAGAGGAGGGAAAACTTCATGGCTGATGGAGTCTGGTTCGTGACATTCCTTCTCTGAAAGGAGTTTGGACCAGTCTATGGTTCAAAAATATTGCTTTTCTGCAGCAAATCTCAGAAGCAACAGACACTAAAGGGTGTGTGTGGGGGGGAAGATCTAGTTCTGTGCCGGTTGCCATAAGAATTGAGATTAGCCTTCTCTACTACCAAAACCAAACTGAGGCAGTGCCATATGCTGGAGTGAACACAGACTCTCAGGATGAAGTTAAACATAGATGTTCTTGGTTTACAGTGGGAGGATTTGGGGGTGGGGGTGATTTTTTTTTTTTTTTTTTTTTAAATTGAATTTCACAGAGGAGCAAAGAGGTTTTTGTGAATATACATCCATCTTTCCTCCTCACCCTCTCAATATATCCAAAAGGAAAAGTTTCTAGAGATACAGCTTAGGGTAAGAGCATCTTTAGTCCTTCAAAAAATCTCAGTTCAAATGAACTTAGGCTTATGACATCTGCATGCTTTTTTGGGGGGTCACTGTTCTAGTCTGACACTTGTGGCTATATCTATTTTTTTTATGCTGCATGAGATGATTGTGTAAGGGTAGTTAATATTATAAGTACATCTTGCAAATGGTTCCCTTTAGGGGAGTTAGAGTGAAGGCCAGCAGTTCCCTGGGAGCCTGCAGCCGTGGGGGGGTCCCTGTCAGATCCCCTGGGGCTGGCAGGGCCAGGCAGGCCTGTCCCTCTGCCCTGAGCCCTCAGCTGAGGCCATCAGGCACCTCTGTAGGGATGGGCCAAGGCCAGACTTAAAGCTTATATTTGAACAATGTTACATGGCATGCAACCAACATCAAAACATGGTCTAGAGTTTTTTGTGTTGTTCCTGTTAGAGCAAGTTAAAATAAGTATGTATTTATAGAGTGTTTTTCTATCTAAACATTTCAACGTTTCAACATGTCATTAAAACATGTTGGCTTTTGCCAATTTTAAATGGCAATTTTTGAAAAAAATTGGTCTCATTTTGATAACATTGAAATAAGATATTTCTAAACAAGAGGGTTTTGGTTTAGCTTTATCATGTAGTTGTTCAGTGTTCATTTCACAGTGATATATTGATTTCATTAATGAGGATTGTTTAATATGAATAGAATATCTTTCATGCAAGTATTAAGCTATCTTATAAAGTAAAGTAAAAGTTGTCTCACAAAAGGCACAAACAAAAATGACCACCAGGCTTAGGAGGTTTTCCCTCTCTTGAAAATATTAAAGTCTATCTGCTAAGATGCTAGAAACTTCATAGAGACACCTACTTTTTTCCAGTTAACAGTAACAGCAACATGTGTGTTTCCATTTACAAAAATTCTAGTAGTCAGTGGAGAATTTGGGGAATTGTGCCTTAGCCTGAGAGAAGTGCAGGATTTGGGAGACATATGAGAGTTTGAGTTAGTATTTTTTATGAACGGGTTGGATGAGCAGTGCATAAGTTTATCCTATACACCAAGAAGCTGGTTCATCGCCCTGAAGTGTAATTTTCTTGAATGAAAGGGCTGGATTTTTATCCTGATGTTTTATTTTTCTGACTTGGAAAAGGAGGATAGCGTTGTTCTGGATGTATCAGTATTTTGAGGAGACATTTCATTTGCTGCTGGAAAAATATTTCTAACAACAGTCTCTAAAGCTGAGTTTCATTTTTTGCAAGGCAGTTTTCACATTGTTTGGAAATGTTATCAGTATTGCATTTCCACCCCCTTCCCTCCGACCCCCCTCCCGGCAGGAAGTCACAAATATACCCCTCCAATTCTTTGACAGTGTTATTCAGTACAGGGATTTTTATGCAATGTCCTAAGTGTCACGAAGGGTCTTCATTCATCTGTTCATCTTTAATGGCATCTTAATTTCTTAAAAGCATCTCAGCTGAAAACTTAAACACTTTTTATATGTTTCATGATGAAAGAATTATCTGATGGTAACTCAGACTTGCTGTGATTCCTATTGGCTATATTCATAGAGGCTTTAATATGATTATCTTAATCTTTAGGGGGATTTGTGTAAGCATGAAGTATTCAAATGAACTGAAATTCAGAAGAGCTTTTCATAATTCTTTGTTACTGAATGTTACAGGGAACTGGACTTCTATCACTTAGCGTTTCTACTTCAAATAAATGTACAGGAGGTCTTGCTTCTCCACAAGTAGCACTCCAACGGAACAGCCAAGAGTTTTGAGGACTCATGTCCAAGACTTACATATTTGACTAGAGGTGTTATCATCTCTTAACTCCAGATTTTCACAAGGAGACTATCCAAAATTTTCTGAAGTACTGTATGCCTTTTGCTGAAACCAGGTGCTAGTGTACAAATATTCTTAGTTTTCTCTGTATCATACTTTCCAGTTTGGGTTTCTCAACGTCCCACAAAGCTTAGAGTTTTCCACAGAAGTTCCATTATGTTTATGGTACCATATATATCTCTCTCTATATATATCTTTATATAATTGTTTTGGTGTGGTTTTGTTTCATTTTCTTTTCAAAAACTTGCATCTAGGTCTTTGGAAAATTCTTTCAGTTATGGGCAATTGCTTGAGTGTTAAATTCCAGGAGCTGAAGCAGCTACACAAGATGACCAGCTCTTTATCTGATATTTTGCATATATGGTTTGCAGTAATTTAATTCACCTGTAAGTTTTTCTGTGGATATCAGTAACCTACAAAGCGTGTACAGACACACTTGTGCTTATTTAATTTGTACAGAAAATAGAGAAGTATCATTTTTACAATAGAATAAACAACAAAGCAACCAGCCTGGAAAACTCTGCCCTTTTGAGAGCCCAGTAGGTTTTCCAAATGTTGTTGGAGGAAGACTTTTTTTTTTTTTTTTTTTTTAATATCCCAATTACCCATCCTATCTTTGCAATATTAGGTACAATGGACATTGTTCCCTGTGTGAAGGCTCATAGGGGTTGTCTAATAAAACAGTGACTGTACCTTGAACATCTGTAAAGGAGTTCTTCAGAAGGTGGAGGAGATGGTTCCTTTTGTGAGAGCTTGAACTGTAGAGTCTGCTTTTCCAATACTGCACAGCTTTGAGTATTGGCTTAAATTCTGTGTACTTTAGTGTACTTCATTATACTTTGTGCATATATAATTGGCAACAGTTTAGAGAGAGAAAATTTTTATTAAATATGTTAATCACCTAACAACATTTGCCTTGCAGTCTCAACTATAAAAGAAACAGATAAGAGGGGAAAAAAAAGGTTTCATGCATAAAATAAACGTAACACATGAAGTAAATGAAAAATAGCAAGGTGAAACATCAGTTGTTCTCTCAAATCCTTCCAGTTCTAATAATGTGTTTTTAATACCTCAGAAAAAGAAATGGAAAAAAAGAAATGTGATTTTTATCTTGACTCTGATCTTTTATTACCATTGAAATGCTTGTGGTGTTTGTTTGAGAAAGTTTCCTTACAAGTTATTTAATGTATTTATTGAAATGACAGTGTTTCCATACTTTATTATGATTAAAGTTCTGTTGGCTGGACTGTTCTTATACGGCATCCAGTAAGTGTTTTTGTGTTTCTGCATCGGTGGTGTATGGGATTTGCAATAATGGATGTCATAACCCTCCGCTGAAGCTTTGGAAAGAATTGGCCATCAATCATAACGTATAGGCTTTTCAATTGTAGCTCCTAGTAAATGTGTTTTCTTCATTTATTTGGAAGCTATTACGCTGTCATTTAAAAGCACAAGGGAAAGGGGAAAAAGCCCTTTTAATGAGACTTTGTGCACTCTGTTTTTTAATAACAATGGATTGTTTCATGTTAAATTTAAAGCATGTAGTTCCTTAGCAAACGGGGGTTTAGTTGGTTCACATAATCAAAAGCAGTACAACTGGAATATGAGCATCTGCTCTGACAGTTTGTTTCTTTTCTGACAGAAAGAACAAACATACGTACTTTCCCTATTTTATACTTTGAAAAGTCAAAACTTTCTTCCTCATGTAATTGCCCTTGCAGATCTCATCAGTGATGGTTCACATGCTGTTTCACAGATCACAGAGATTTCAAAGCTTGCTTTCTGATGAGTAAGAGGTTCTCTAGCCATCATCACCAAGCCAGCCTTGCTTCCTGCTTCTCTCTAGCTCTTGCTTTATTGCTTTATCTTTTTTACTGATGCTTAACTCACCAGTTCAGGTTTTTGTACTGCCACATAGCACAGTGGGACCTGGGCATAGACTTTGTTGCATAGCAGAAAAGTTGTTGTTGTTGTTTGTCTTTGATGTTTCTTTTTCTCCCTTTTCGGGATGAATGCACAAGTCTTTAGGGTTATGTGTGATTGCGGTGTAACAGTTTAAGATTATTTTTAAAAAATAATTTTTTTTAGGTCACTTTAATGAATTAAGATAGTCAAAATTCTAATAAAGGAATCAAGCTGGCATACTGTGAAATAAACAACTCATTCTTTAAGAGCCTCCTAGTTATCTTAGTCTGTTCCCATATTTATACTTAGTAGGAAAAGTTAATTTAAGACATTTAAAAAAAAAAAAAAGGCGCTTCATAAATATGACCACATTCCTGTCAAGTGTGTGGCTTTCATGACTTTAAAAGTTAGTATCTGACAATGTTTCCACAATTTTCACTTATTGAATCAGGCCTGTTATATTGATAGAAGTTCATACTATTCAAGAAACTTTCATGGAAAATTATGATATGGTGTTTCATAATAACTGATCCTTACAGTACAATCAACAAACAACTGTTTTCCTCTAACTACTTCACCTTCATTGTAAAGTGCCTCTACACTTTTACATTTGTTTCTTGTTTAGGAAATATCTGTACAATGTCCTGTTTTGAAAAAACTTTTCTTTTAAAACTTAGTCTAAAACTGCAGAGCTGCAATTACAGCAGTGTTAAAGAAGTTTCTTCCATCATGTTTTTCTTAGTCTCAAATATCTAAACAAATTTGAAGAATTCAGTGCTTTGTGAAAATCATTAACTACTAATGCAAGTAGTAGATACTCATCACTTTACCTACAAACAAAAAAAGCAAATTGTGTAACACACAGGAAAAAAAATACTTAGACCAACACATAATTGCTTCTTTTTAAGCAGACCTTCTGAAAATACTGAAAAAAAAAATATATTAATAGTGGCTTGTTTCTTTCTTTAGTGCAAGTTTTCCTTGCCTTGTGATATAAAGGTAGCCATGGTAACTTAACATTTTAATCACTTCTTTGCAGTGCATTTCTTAAGTAAAGAGTATGTAGAACCTGCACTTGATGGCTGAACTAATTAATTCTGCTGTCTTTTAAAAAATATTTCAAGATAACTTTCTTATTTAAAAATAAATAAATGAAACAAAAATGCCAAATCTGCGAAGGAGACCACAAATTTGCGTTTGAAATTTTGTTGCTGGATCCACCTGACTGAAAGATAGGGATTTTCTGTGCTTATAAGATCCTTGCATTTCTTGGAGAACAGGGGAAATCCCATGACTCTAAGGAAGTGCTCATATTTCATTTAATTATACATTGGCAGCAGTTCTGCAGGCACTGGCCTTTCGGCAGATGCAGTGTCTCAGAGATGTTAAAAGAATATTTGAGTTAGTGGCGACTGCTGGCTCTGCAACAAGCTATGCCAGGCTCTTCTCTCAATGCTCTCAAGCATTTTTTAGCACAGAATGAAAACAAATATTGAACTCTTTCCCTAATCTGTAAACAATTTTCGATTGCTGTATTTATGTGGGAAACAAGCATCCGTCTGTAGCAACAGTGTTGGTAGTTCTGTTGTAGGGGAAGCTTGTCAAGACTGAAAATGAACATTTTTCCTTTGGATTTTGGATTTCTGAATGCTCCAGAACACTACAGAGTGAAAAGGGGGTTGATATGGGCTTTGTCATTGAGTGGTACTTTGGGTTTGTACTTTCCATATGCGTTACTTGCCAGGTGATAACTTTATTTAGCTGTGCATTTGGATATCATTATTGAAACCCACTACTATGAATATTAAACACAATCTGTGGTTCTCTAATCACTTAAGTAATCCTTTCAGCAAACTCCTTGTGCAGAGGTATGTCCCACACGCTTCACTTTCTGTAACTGCAGTACACCAGCATCATTGCTTCCCTAATAAAGAATGTGATTTTTTTAATATATATTTTTTTTAAGGATAAAGTTTTAATTTGCCTACCTTCTTTTCCTGTGGTCTTAAATCAGAAGCCAGGAGCTGTTGGTATCAACAGCTAGATAAGGATTTTGAGTTCTGTTCATCTCATGGATGCTGAAGTTGACACATGTACTCAACTGGCTGACAGAAGAGAACAATGCAGTTTCTTTGTGTCAGATTGAGTATTAAACTTTTTCAGGACAGTTGTAAACCTGTTGTAATAAATATTCTTGAAAACCATTGGGATCTTCTTACCTGGGAATTCTTCATCCTGGTTATTCTGGATTCCACAGGAGCTAGTAAAATAAAATTAGCATGGTAGGCTTTTATTTATATTTGTGAAACAGTTGTAAAAAACAGTTATTTCACAGCAGTTAATAAGAGTTGACAGTTTCAAATTTTTTTAAGTATCTGATTCATGTCAATTCACTAAAAAAAAAAAAAAAGCAAACATATTGCCAACTGTATGGAGAGAGCTTACTATGTAGGAGTCACAGACCAGGTCACTTACACATTTTTGTGGCGCATTGGTGCTTAATTCTTTGAATCGTGTGCTTGCCATATCTCTGCTACAGGTAGAGGAAAGAATTTCCAGTTTCCCTTCCTGGGTCTTGCCAGCCTTCTCTGCCTCTCTGCTGGAGAAACTGCTTAAGCAAGGAAAAACATTTGGAGTAAACCCATCTCTCTGTATTAACAGAGCTTGCTATAGCATTGTGCTTCAGCCTTCCTACCCAGTGCTTTGTACTGCGGCTTTGAAGGGAGGTGTAGGAGCTAGAGGGAGGGATAAAAGAATTGTGTGATTTTTGCTTAGAAGATGTTGTCAGTGGGTAATAATTCAGGCAGGGGTTTTCAGTGGCCTGCTACAACGAATAGAAACCTCACTGAAACATGTGCGGAGTTAAGTCAGCCCTTCGCATTTTATGTGTTCTGTATAGTGTGATCAACAAATAGCCTCGGTGCATAGCACTCTATCTTTCTCTACTCATGTTTTGAAAGGGTCACTCAGTCATTCATAGGAGGGAAGTGGAAGGATGGGTGACTTCAGAGGGGCACAGCTTGCTGCACCTACAAATGTCAATGCAGAGATGTCATTTTAACGCAGGCATTTTGGAAGCTGGGAAAGATGGCTCTGTGGCAGTAAGTGCAGAGAGTTAGAGTAGCAAAGTGCTGGATGAGTGTTTGAGTGTGGAGAATTTGGGGAAGCAAAGGCTTTGTGCACCTGGTATGTCTCTCTTTGAAGCCAAAAAATGTGCCTGGTCTCACAATGTGGGGTATGTCAGCATTTGTAGATGTTTCTTGTATGTTAACTGTCAGAAAAGAAGCATAGTTCTTTATCTGCAATTGTACTTTACAGAATCATAGAATGGTTTGGGTTGGAAGGGACCTTAAATATCATCTAGTTTTCCAAGCCCCCTGCCATGGGCAGGGACACCTTCCACTAGACCAAGTTGCTCAAAGCCCCATCCAACCGGGCCTTGAACACCTCCAGGGATGGGGCATCCACAACCTGTCTGGGCAACCTTTTCCAGTGTCTCACCACCCCCACAGTGAAGAACTTCCTTACATCTAATCTAAATCTACCCTCTTTCAGTTTAAAGCCATTATCCCTTGTCCTATCACTGCATGCCCTTGTAAAAAGTCCCTCTGCACCTTTCCTGTAGGCCCCCTTTAGGTACTGGCAGGCTGCTGTAAGGTCTCCCCGAAGCCTTCTCTTCTCCAGGCTGAACAACCCCAGCTGTCTCAGCCTGTCTTCATAGGAGAGGTGCTCCAGCCCTCTGATCATCTTCATGGCCCTCCTCTGGACTCGCTCCAACAGGTCCATGTCCTTCTTATGTTGGGGGCCCCAGAGCTGAATGCAGTACTGCAGGTGGGGTCCCACTTGTGCAAGGAAAAATGAATTTAAGTGGGAGACCAAACACATCAGCATTGGTCCTGGATTTTTTTAATATAGAAGAAGAAAAATATTTGGTCCAAGCCTTCCGCAAGATCTATGGACAGACTGGTCAGGAATTATTGTGAGAACTATGTTGAGTGCCAGGCACCATGCTTCCTAAACTCACAGAGCAGCTGAGCAATTTGACTGTGCTTTTTGCAGACTGGCTGCCTGGGATGTAGCCAAATTAGACAGCCAGTTTCTCAGTCTTGGTATGTAAATAAAGTAGGGTTGTGTCCCTAAGTATCAGCCCCTTAGACTAGAGGGAAGACAACTAAGAGGGGTTAATGAATGAATTCTCTAAACCATAGTACACTAGAAGAGGGGGGTTGGGGGGTGGAAGAGTAAGTTGCCTTTTTTTTTTTTTTTAAGGGGAGGGGGCACTCGTTACACTTAATCAAGTGGAGAATAATCTGAGAGTCAAAGGCCCTTAATTATGTTTTCACTTGGTATGCATTTTGTTTGTCTGACAGATCTCTTTGGCAGCCATGCAAAGAGGCTCTGATATATTTAGAGCCATTTGTATTCAATATATGAACTGTTACCCACATCTCTAGGCAAAGAGTTCACACACAGAAATGAAAATTCACCTGCACTTCTCTAAGGTGAAGGTGTCAATCCCCAAATGGCTGCAAACTGTATGTATGTACGAGAACTTTGGATTGCAGAACAGAGTGGTAAATGCTGAATGTGCAGAATGGCTTAATTTCCTGTGTGCAGGGCTGAGCAAGGTTATTAAGAAGCCCTTTCAAGTTTAAGATTTTCCCCAGGGAAAGTCCAGAAACACAGCTGCTTAAAAGGAGAGAAAGAGAGAGAGGAAAAAAGTAAGAATAAAAAGGGACTGAAATGTGCAGATGCTGGCTATGTGCTGCATAGAAGCTGGAGGCGATATTTTGTACAAACCTGAGGTGAGGCAAGGTAGCAGCAGCAGGAATGGGAGGAGGGACTGAGCGTTCATCAGTGCTAGCTCTTGTTCCTGATATCTTATTCGGACGTGTTGCAGGTGTAGAGAGTTGCTGACACATGAGAATAAAACCTGCGAGTGCTGAGCGAGTGTTGAATTAACAGCTATAGCTGAGAAAAGGAAGGAAGAAGAAAGTATGGATTTGTTCTGACTAGTGATGATTTGGGGAATCTGTATATGTGAAACTTTGATTTGGTGACTTTGCTGCATCGTTGGAAATATCAGTGTGAGTGGAATCCACTAGCTGTTGTCTAGTGCATCTAAAGGCATATTGTTCTGGAAGGAGAGGGGGGTTTCTGGGGAAAGTAGCAGCCCAAGTCAAAGAAATGTGCATGATAGTTTGGGATAGACAAGCCCCTTAAAAGCATAAGATTTCTGAGAGGCTTTCTAGAACTCTTCCAAAACAATTAATGAGAAAAACCCTAATGTGATGTAGAAATTGAGGAGAAAGCAGCATATGGATCAGGATGCCTGTAATTTTTGAGCTATCTGAAGTGAAGCAAATGGATTCAGGAACGGTTTGCAGAGTAAACATTTGCTTTCAATAGTGTCATATGTGTCCCTAAATAAGTCCCAAAGGGTTGATAGTAGGGAACAACTGGAGTCATTGCTAGTCTTGAAGCCAAATAGCCACACAGTCCCTCTTTCATAGAGAGGGAGCAGAAACAGCCTGCTCCAGAGCAGCTGAAGCCAAAGACAGAAGCGTGAACTTACTGAGATCTCAAAAAGCTGTGGCCATATGGGTCTGGCATGCTGAAACTTGAACTTAGCTGTTAGATGATGCAAAGATTGCTAAAAGCTGTGTTACTTCTCTAATGCAGTCATTGCTCTTCAGGATTATACTCGGTCTTTGTACGCATGCAAGTGCTTCTCCTGTTACACTATGTATCTAGAGCTATTAAATTGGGAAAGGAGATAGGAAGTTAGTTTAGGGCTGAGAACTCTGATCCAATTAAATATCTTTTTATATATGTTTTCACTCACAACTGGGGAAAACAGTATAACTGGAAATTAAAACAAGAACTAAGATCTTCCCCTGCTGCTCTTGACATAGAGGAATAGATTGCCCTTTCCCATTGGGCATCCCAGTGCCAGGGTGTGACAATTACTCTGTGCTTTGTTCCTGTGTTGGCTCTGGCATGCCCCGCTCTAATTCCAGCATTTGGTGTATTGTCACTCTATGTGCTAATGTCCAAAAAGGCAATTAATAAATATAAAACAATGCTAAATTCACACAAAATCTAGAAAGATTGTGAAACACTGATGTAGAACCTATTCCTATCCTTGATATGCTCTCTTAGTGAAGATGGTGTGCGTGTACCATGCAACTGCTAAGATGCAAGTAAGAATGATTCTCCTGTGTTTGGATAAGAACTTAAATGCTAGCACACTTAAAATCCCCCTGATTTTTTTTTTTTTTTTACTAACGTGTGATGCCTTCCTACAGTGGGATGCTGTTAAAGGAAGGCTGTAGTAGGAAGAATAGTTTCATCTAACTGTATTATGTCTGCATTATGTCAAAGTCTTAGCTGACTTAGTTCCTTGACCAACTTAATTATTTTTATGAAGAATGCCATGTAGTGTCACAAGTAATGAGATGTTTGAATTCTGTCTCTAGAATGAGAGATTAAAATACTTCTTGCTATACTGTCAGTTCAAAAACACCCAATGTCAGTAAGTACCTGAGAAAACAAAGAAGTTTAAAATAACTAAAAAAGGATGTATAGTACCACTTACCAGTTTCAGCTTCCACAAGTGACTGATTTTATTTGGAAAGGGTAGGAACATTTTAGGTCAGACTTTTTTGCATTCTAGAACTGGAAAGTTTCATAACTCACCCTGTATTTTGAAATGTGTATCAAATGGTATCATTTTTAAAATTTTTTTTTTAATTCCTCTTGGTTTTTCCTGTAAAGAATATGGGGAAAGGGATTATGGAACAGAGTAGCTTTTAAAGTGGCCTAATGAATGTCAACAGGAAGAGTCCTGTTAAACCAGCTGTTTATCAATCCACACAGGTTTGCATTACACATTTGTTTCAGAAGGATACTAAAGGAGAAAAGAAAGGAGGAGGGGGGGAAAAAAAGGGTTTCTTGGAAGAAGATATCTTTACATAGATATGTCCTGGGGAAAAAAAAAATGTGAGTTTTGGTTGGTTTGTGGCTTGTTTTGGTTTGGTGGTTGGTTTGTGTGTGTGTGGTTTGTTTTTTTTTTTTTTAATAGGTCTACTTTTAAATTGTTTGAAAACCTGAAAATGTAGAACAGAGATACTAACAGTATCAAAGTGTCTTTGTACAGATAATGGCATTAGACAATACTTGTGTTGAGTCCTATTCCTGCTGGCTCCGTATTTTAATGCTGACAGTGGAGGATAACACCTTCTTAAAAATAATTTTTCTTAATCACCTATATGTATTATGAATCATATTGTAGGTATTTGTACTTTGACATGGATTTTACTCAACTCAAGTTTGCATACAGGAGAAATCTTTTTCTTTCACCACTAGTATTCAGAATCATATTTATTCTTATTTAAACCTTCTTGTGGAATACTTTAGCAGCTTTAAGTAGAGTGAAAGGCTAGTGCAGCATTCATCGAATTTCAGATGAAACTTAAACTAAAATTTTGGAAAACATGCAATAAATTTTGTGCCTCATTTTTTGGATGCTCAATAAGAAATGCTATCAAAAGATAAAATGTTAAAAAAATTTGGGTTATTCATCATGAAGTATTTTCTTTGTTGGGTTAATTAGCTTATAGTTCTTTAGCAGAATAATTAACTGAGCTTCAGTTAAGCCTGGAAATGCGTAGCACTTCAGGAAATGAATTAATCTTTCTGAAACTTCCAAACTTCAAGTTTTCTGGAGTAAAAGCTCAGGTGTCTGATATGTTTGGAAATAAATACATTTTCAGCTGGCAGTTTTGTGTAGCCACTGTGCTGTGATTACAGCCTATATAACCATGAGAAATCATTCCTTCCTCTATTCAAAATTTGTGCCTCATATTTCTGTGTATCATGAAAAGGGGGGTTTGACCTGTAGCAAGAGTCTGATGATGGAAATCTTGCTCATCAAAGCGTTATAACAGCATAGGGCACAAGAAATTGCCTATGTTGGTATTTGAAGATGCAAAACTCTTCTGTGCAAAGGGCAAGTTCTATCATAGTGGGCTGCTCCACTTCTTGTTGCCATACCTCAAGACAGATATGGAAAATGACACTCAGAAATTGCCAATAGTTGCAAAAGCAGTCATTCTTAACAGCAGAGATGTGTATAAACAGGAGATGTTGTAGTGTAAGTAGTTACCTGCCATATGAGTGACCTTCAGTTTAATATGCAGTTGTCTGTATTGATTTTATCTTACAGCATGTTATTGAACAGAAAAGCAAGATGAGCCAAATCCCCCTTATTGTTCTTGAATGCAGCAAGACTCCTTATGTGAATAAGGGGACGAGGAGGTGACTCTATAAAAAGAATATTTAGCTGGGTTTTTAGATCATCTGCCAGATTCTAATCTCTGTAGGCATAGAAACAAGTTTTTTTTTTTTCTTTGACAGCCACGCATCTGAAATTAGAGTTTAACTCCTACAGTTGTCAAAATAGTTTTTCTGTGGTGTCAGAGCTTTTTCTAGCATCAAAAGAATATTCAGTTTAAGTTTCATCCCTGCCTTATGAAGACTTAGGTTAGATTTTTATATAGGCTGATTTCTCATCTTCAGTTAGAAGACTAGCTGCAGCTTTCTATGCCCCCAATTATTCTAATTTCTCCTAAAGGAAACAGAGTTTAAAAACAGTTAGTGTAGATGATACATGCCATTGGAGGTTATGTCTGTATACTTACCCAGCTGTAATACATTTGTCGTCAATCAATGGCTGGTACTCTAGATATCTTTTTACGAAATTTCAACCTAAGGACCACCAAGGCCGTTGAAATCTTCTGGGCTAATGTAGATCAGAATGAAGATTGTTTAACAAGAGGATATACTGCTCAGCCAGGAGAAATTTCTAGAGGTGGTCCAGTGAATTTATAACCTGAATATGGGTAAGGAATGTTTCGAACCTTCTTCAATAATTTTTGATAGAATCTTTGTCTTTTTTTTTTTTTAATTTTTGTTTGTTTGGTTTTTTTGCCTTTCCCAACTTCCTAACAAAATGCAGCTTGGAAATATACATGAAGTTGATAAAAAATAAAATAAAATTTAAAAAAATTAAATCAGCACAGCTAAGATGACGCTAAACACTTTACTCTCAGCACAAGTTTTATTCCATGAAAAGAAAACCCAGCAGCTTTGTAAATTCCCATTTGGGACTGTGCTATACGTGTGATGTGTTTGGTAGCCAGATAGATGATGGGGAGAGGAAAGGTCATATGAAAATATGACAAGAAATAAATATTTCCTCTCTCTGAAATTCAGATTTTTGACAACAATGGGCTTTTAAAAAGATGAAGATAGAGACTACGCCAAACATTATACAACTACAAGTGTGAAAACAGTTCAGGCAAAGTAGGAAGACCTCTTATTTAATGCTTTTAACTGACCACTAGGAAATTATATTCTTCCATTTGTTTCAAATTTCCTGGACATCTTATCTTTCCTGCAGTAAAAATTAGTGTGTTAGGATTTCTCATTTCCTTCATTGTAGGTAATTGAAATTTATGCATCAAATTAAACTCACCTCCCACATTGGGAGTCCATCCATTTGAGATCCTACTATTTTCCACAAATTTTCTATTTTAGATGAAGAAGAGCAGGTAGACATCTTAGTCACCTTTTCTGTCATCCTGCTTCAAAGCAGGATCAACTGTACTTTTTTCATCTCTGGCAGATGAGTACATAACTGCTCTTAAAGATCACCAGTTATGGAGTCTTCGCAGTATCCTCAGGGAAATCTGTCTTGAGCTTAAGTGTTCTTACAATTAGAAAGATTTTCCTAATATCTAACCTAAATCTCCTTAGCTGTAAGTTAAGCTCATTAATTCTTGTGCTATCCCAAGTAAAAACGGTTAACAGATTCTTTCCTTCCTTTTAGTACATTAAGACTATTATCAAATCTCCTCTCAGTCTCTGCTTTTTCTGTAGGCTAAGCATCAACAGTTTATTTCAGCTCTTCTTGTAGGAAAAATTTAAGACCTTTGATCATTCTTTTCTTTTTGTGTCTTGATTTTTTTTTTTTTATTATTTTTGCAAATTGTTCAACGTTTTTCTTGAACAACACTGATCAAAACAGGTGTAATATTTCAGGTGATACCTAGATGAACTGTTATTTCTCGAACAAGGCATGCTTTTATGCCTCCCAGGAAATTGTTCTGTTTCTTGTAAGGGCATGACATTTACTGAGTCATAAACAACTTATGATCTGCTATAACCTTCTGATCAAGTCTTCAGGATTCCTAGTTGGCTGACTATTCACTGTGTTTTCTTTGTGCCTCTAAATTTCTTTCTTCCTTTTGAATTGCCTTCACTTTTCTAGATTACTTCTCCAATTAGTCATACTTTTCTGGGGAAGTTTTGGGAGGAGATTGTTTTGCTCCAACTGCTTTTGTGTTCGTGTAGAACTTCCTGCACTTCTGTATCTCATTCACAAGAAAATGTGTACTCTCTATAATCCTGTTACTGAAAGCATCAAATGGTATGAGAAACAGTGCAGACAGTGAAGGAACCTGACGTGATGCTCCCTCTCTAATGGTGGACGTCTAACAAGTGTAGAAAATTGTTTTCCATCCTGTCTTAGTACTGCATCAGTATTAGATTAAGCTAGTTCACAGAGCTTTTTGTTTAGTGGCTGTCGAAGTGTCAGGATGTTTAACATCTATCTTTTTCTTTTTTCCTTCTTTCTCTTTTTTCCTATTTTTCATGTACCTGTTACCTTGTTATAGAAAGAAATTAAATATATTTCTGGTGACTAGTTTTTGCCAAATCTGTTCTGACTCTTTGTCAGAAAAATCTAGAATTTTACAACTAGCTTGATTATTTGTCTCAATATTTTTCCAGGAAAGTAATCGAACTTCTCTGTAACTGTCTGACCCTTATTTTTCCCTCATGTTTTTTAAATGCAGATGGGCACAACATTTTCCCTTTTCTCTCTGTCCAACACTTCACAATTGTCATGAGTTATAAATGATAATTAATTTTGACATTGCCACAGTCAGATCTCTAATGAACTAAATCCACCCTAGCTGATTTGAAAATATTTAACTTATCTCAATAGTTCTAGATTGTTATTTCTATATTTTAGAGAGATTCTATTTTGCCCTGGTTCATTGGTATTAACTGTACTGGCAACCTGCTTCCAATTATATCACTAGTGCAGACTGAAGCAAAAAAGAGATTAAACTTTTTGGCCTTCCCCATTTTCCTCTTTCTTGGTTTTCTTCTCCATGCAGTAGCAGATCAGTAGCTATCCCCCCCCTCATCTTTGTGTGTATGTGTTCCTCTGATTACTAATACACTTTCAGAATTCTTTTCATTAACTCTTATGACCCTTGCTAGTTGTGTCTGCATGCTCTTGGGTTTTATACTTTGTGTATGCACTTCTGCTATTCTTTTCTACTTGTCCTTGCTAATTAAAAACATTTTCTAATTTCTAGCCTTTGAAGCCAATAAATAAATCTGTGGTTTAAGGGAGTGACATCTTGACGATCGCCTGTTTCACCTGGACATTCAGATAATCTGTCTTTAACTGTCCTTTTTAGTAAAGAAACTCCTGGTTCTCCTTTACGTTTTTGTCTCTTAAACTGTAAAATTTGTCAGTTGGAGATCTGCCTGTTGGAGGTCTGGCAATTCTTTAAGCTTATTCAAAGCATATCGAATTCTGTTTTCATGAAGCCTTTGGTTTTATTTAGTCATATTCTCTCTTTCGTTTCAGTATGATTGTCAACTATTATCTCCTGGTGACTCTTATGGCTAAATAGCAGAAGGGTTACTATCACTGTAGTATGATGATACTGAAGAACTAATTTTCTCTGTCACAGGCAACTGGAGACCTGTTTGGGCTTCAGGAAAATACGTGATCTAAGTGATTTCTGAAGAAATGGAAAGGGTTCAGGAGGGATGGATCCTACAGGTGAACTTAGGCAACGCATGTTATGTGACAGCTTAAATACTGTGATCTGTTTGTATCATCAAACTAAAAATATGTGGAAGTTTTATATTGTGTTTCTCTTGGCAGATTCTTTTCTTCCTTCTTAGTAGCTTTTAATGTTTCATTTGGGTGTGTTTTCCCTCTTTGGCTGTGGAACATGAGTCTTCTGAGGACACTACTGAGTTGGCTTTATATCATAGAGGAAACTGTCTGCAAAAGAAGGATGAAGGAAAAATATTACAATAATATACACTTCTATGACAGTGAGTGTCTTCTATGAGTGAATATGACTGAGAATTATATTACTGATCTACACATGTTTTAAGGTGTTGTTGGGTTTTTTTAATGTATTTTTGTGTTGATTACTGCTACTTATGACCCAACATCAGATTATATAATAGAAGCTAATATCCTATGTTACAAAGAACTTTTTCTGAAAAGCCTGGATGCAAAAAGCAGGACTGATGTGTTCACTTTTAAGAAGCCTTTCGTTTCAGGATCTTGCTAACAAAAGGTTACAGACACCCATTTTCCATTTATAAGCGCATAATTTAAATATTCTTGCCTCAGAACAATTCCATTCTGTTTCCCGTTAAAGTTTTTGTAAGACAATGTAAAATTAGATGGGTAAATGAGGTGGCAAAATTACTACTGAAAGGCCACTGAGAACATACCAATTTCGACCATTACTTGTAGTTTTTCAGTTTTAGGAGAACACGGTAGATGTTGTCCATAAAAGCTGAAGATTTATGTCACAGGAGTATAGGTTTTTTTCAGTGCTTTATGTGAACTACACGTTAAATATATTTGTCGCATGAAATAGAAAGCTCTCTGGTGGAGATTGTCTATTTGTTCTTCCTTCTTTTATTTCTTGCCTGCATCTGCAAAAAAGTGTCTAGTTATTTCAATGATGGAGAATTCCAGAAAGGTCTAAGTCAGACATTCTTTTCTGATCATTTACATATAGTAAATACAATTAGCAAGCTCAGTGAGTTTGCTAGATATGCCAGGTATTTCATAGATTTTATTGCTTCACATAGGGAGAAGGGGGAATAGCATGCATTTTTTTCCCCTTATCTTCTCTGCGCTAAAAAAAATGAAAGAAATCTCTTATTTTAATTCCACAATGATGTCTAGCATGTAATGTTTTTCTGCACACAATGTACTGTATAATATTAAGATCAATAAACTTTGTTTTGTACTAAAGTGCTATGTGCATCAAAAAACATGACAAAAAATGGATTTTATGCATATTTTAGATGCCTACTATACCTTTCATAGTGAACAAGAGTATAAGCATCTGAAAATGATCACTAAGCATAACTGGGAAGATCAGCTGTAATGGAAATGCACCATCTAGAGTAGCTTTATAAACATAAAATATTAAGAAACCATCTGTGCCAATTAATAAGTTAATAACACCTTTTGGTAAAAGCTCTGATACTTTTGTCTGCTGCTGCCACATCACTTTGTGCTTTATATAACATAGTTTGAGTATAGATTTTGGCGCTTTGATAAATACATATAGCATTCACAGTAGGAACTTTATTTCTTATACTTGTTTGTGGCAAGGATAGATTAATCAAGATGCATTAAGATAAACTTGCAATGTACTTGGCACACTGCACTGTATCCCTCTATTGACAGTAACTTATTCTAGTTTCAAAGAATAAGCAACTTTGCACATACTATACGCTAAAAATGTGAATGCCAAAACCACTGTAGTGCCATCTCCTTTAGCTTGGACACCCTTAACGTGATGAAATTGGCCCCAACTACCCATTTTAAAAGAAAACCAAACCAAAAGTAATATATTCAAAAACTAATTCTTAAAATGAGTAGAAACTAACTTGCAACATTTTAGGACAGTGAAGTCACACATATTAATTGTTCTTAAGCAGCAACATAAACTACACCTCCAAAGCTTCACAAATTGCCAACCACCATAACAATTCCAACACATTATTCTAGTGAGGCCAGACAAAGGGAGATCAGGCTGTAGTAAGACCAAGAAGAGCAAAGCTCCAGGGAAAAGCAATTGGTATTGAGGACCTGAAATCCACACTATAATTATTTCTGGGGTTTTACTTCAGGCTAGTTTTAGTCTGGTGCCATGGACTTCATGCCCATGAGCAAGAGAACTACACTGAGTGCTGTCACAGAGCACGTCTTTTACTGGAATCTCACCTGGATGAAGTATAGTCCTTGAAGTCTGAAACTGCTCTTCTGTGTGAGCAGAGGATGTATGGGCAATTGGGACAGTTGCTTCAAAAGTGAAATCCTGATGCAAACTGAAATGCTGATGTTCCCATTGAATGTTGTAAGGAGTCTGAAGAAGTGTTATTTTGCTGGAATTGTTATCCCATACTTTGAAAATTAGTTGAATTAGATCATTATAATACTTTACAGTTGAACGAGCCTTTGTTAGGTCTTTCTGCTGTTCTGAAAGAGCTCTTCAATCTGTCTGTTCTCTATAAGGATCAGTCTGTTCTCACAGAATTCAAGGAGAGTCTTTTCTGTATTGTGATGGTAGTCTATAAAGCAATCTCATTACAGAGCCCAGGCAGCAGAATAAAAAATATAGAAAAGGAAGAATTTACCTACCTTGATATACTTAAAGAACTGGAGGGACAACAATCTTTTATAAGAATTTATATTTTTATAGAAGGAAAGTTTGAAAGAAAATAGAATGGAAAATATGGATTGAAATTCTCTTCTGGAAAAAAATGGAAGCTAAGTTGCATATCTAGAATATAGCTTGAACAAAACTTTCCTTTAAGTTCTGAAAAATTCCTGGCAGTCATAAATTCAAATAACCTTTAACTTGATATACACTTACCAGAGATTCAAACTTAGATGGAAGTCCTGGGGCACTTTATGTGGGTTTGGGACTCTGGTACAAGGAAGACATTGACAAATATGAGAGAGTCCAATGGAGGGCTATCAAGGTGTCTAGGGGTGCATGATATGATGTGTGAGTGGAGGCTGAGAGAGCTGCGTTTGTTCAGCCTGGAGAAGAGAAGGGCCCGGGAAGATGTTACTGTGGTCTACAACTGCTTAATGGGGGGTGCAGAGTCCTGGTGGAGTTGGACTTGTCTCAGAGGTATACAGCAATAGGTTAAGAGCCAACAGATTGGAATATGGGAAATTCCAACTCAATGTAAGGAAAAACTTTCACTGTCGGAGTGGTAAATTATTGGAATGAGGCCCAGAGAGGATGTCCATTCCTGGAGGTGTTCAAAACTTCACTGGACACAGGCCTTGGCAACCTGCTTTAGCTGCACTTGCTTTGCATGGGGATTTGGACTAGAGACCTCTGGAGATCCCTTCCAATTTTCTGTGGTTCTGGGCATCACAATCCAAATACAATTCAGTCGGTTTTGTCACATCTTTGCCTTCGTAAGTTAAACTGGCATTGGAAAGACTGGCGTATCTCAAAAGACCTTTGGCATGAAATATTCAGGAAGGTTTCTCAGTCAAAAAGCTGAAGAATTTCAGGTAGATAGGCAGACTTTTAGGTACTTCTAAAACCCAAACAAACCTCAACTCTTAGGCTTTTGCAGTCTGTCCATGCAATTATGAACTTACATTTTAAATTGGCCAGCAGCTTATTGAATCAATTTTAAAGGGCATAACTGAATTCTAAGCCAAGAAATACAAAATAAGCTAGACTGTGCTCATAACCAGATTAGTAAATGCATATGTTACATGATGATGAGTCCCAGAAGGAGCTGCATATTGAAAACTGAATTGTCTAACCTTTGTATATTCACTTCACCCTTTTATATGCTTGATTAATATCTACACAGCTACTCATGTAGATGTACCTAATTTTTATTTTTTTTAGTAAAATCCTGTAAAATATGGCAATAGCACTGTATAATTTCTGTGAAGTTATATACCTTTCTATATAAATTTTCTAATCTATTGTAGACACACAAGACTTTTTTTCCTCCAAAATTAAATAAACATTTAATTAAATAAAGATTTTTGCTTCAAAATGGACTCTACAAATATCTAATCCCAGAGCTACAATTTCTCAACCTTCCTCCTCTTCTATGAGATGTTGCTATGGTTATTACCCTGCTGGGTAGTGAAATGCAGTAATTTGTTTAGCAATTCCTCTCTTCCACAATACTGTAGACATATATAGGAGGCTTGCATTTACTAAGTGCATCAATGTGACAAGTATGCTGGTTTTTACAAATCCTTCTAATATAAGTCATGGTTTGTAAAGCACATATATTTTGGGTTAGTAACTGAAATTCTTATCCAGTAAAAATAAATTTCCCTGTTAGCAAAACTAAGTTTATAGAATGCTGTTCCAAGTACTTCCTTCCCTTTCCCCACTCTGCAGAAAAATTGATGATCCTTTTCTTTGATAGAAGGGGCAGTAGATATAATGGATGTTACCCTTTTGAATTTGTAGGACATTATTAGTTAGATGGAAAAATAATCAGAAGCTTGAAAGAAGCTTGAGTCATAATTGAGGTTCAATTAAAAGCAGGAGAATTGCACTGAGAACTGTTTAAGAAAAATGCTGAGAATAAGAATATTCTTGTTGCATCTGTTATGTTTCAGTATGATCTGACATTACAAATCTTAAAGCATGACTATAATATAAGTGGTAAGCAATAATAAGTTTGCAAGGGTTTCTTTGAATAAGGCGTGCATCTTCAAAATTGCACAATATTTATAAGCCGCAGTTTATAGGCTTCTTGAAACAGTTGGGCTGCATTGAACATAAAATATTTGAAATTGTAGAAGAAGGTTTTGTCATGGCAAACAGGATAAAAAGTTTGGGTTTTTCTTGATAGATGGTGGGGTTTTAAGGGTTCAGCTGCAGAGGAGCAGAATATGATCATTGCGTTAAGTAAAGAAGGTGCTGCATTGCAGAGGTGGATTTCAAAGCTTAAAAGGGCAAAGAGAAAGGAACTGATATTTAATAAAAAGATGCAACGAAATAGTCTGCAGGTTAAACAAGAGTGGGTTTTATTTAGACAGAAAACCCAGCAGATTGATGTTTGGCAAGTATAGCAGGAGAAATCAGTAGTGCGCTTTTTTTTTTTCTTTTTTCAGAAATTCACAGAAAGAGACCAGGTTCAATGCCACCTTATCAGCACTGTGTACAGAAGTAGATAACTTTTGCCACCATTTTTCAAGGCAGGGAATGTATTTGCACCTGATAAAAAGACATAGGCTAATTAGGTCTTTTCCTGTAGGAAAGTGGGAGAAGATTCCCACCTCAACCTGGCAGCAAGTTGGAATGTGTTAGACGCTGCTTTTGTGAGTCCCTCCAATGCCTTAGAGATTTAGCAAGATACCATGCTTTTGTCTAGTGATGTATCTTCGGGTCCAATATCTTGTTACTGTTGCTGTTCCTTTTTGTGTTACAGAAATTGTGTGGCTATAGGGCCAGGCAGTCCTTTTCTTTCAATGTGCAAACTTCATTTTTTGACAACTTAAAGTTGGAATATACCTATTAGATGTCTACTATATCACTTTACTAAGTCATGAGGTGGTTATTCTGCTGTGGATTCTCTTTAGTTTCATTCAGTCTTGTCATAATATTTCAAGGATGGAAATTCCACCTCTTCTTTTGGGAGAGTATTTGTTCTGTAGTCTAATTAATCCCACAATCAGGTTGGTTCTTCATATTATTAAAACCAAATATTTTTAATCAACCCCCCAGCCCTTCTTGCTTTGCATGCTCAGCAGAACACATTAGAATTGATGGTCTATGGTCATTCTTGCTGCTTTTTGTATATCATAGCAGCTACCTCCTCAAATGATGTCAGGCTTACTCTGATAGACTTTCTTCTTCTATATCCTGTTGCTCCTCACTGTTGACTGACATTTGCAGGATGGAAAAACTCTGGAGTCCAGTTTCTGGAAGGAAGAAGTGAGGAATGGCTGAAAAATAAAAAAAAGTACGGCATTAAGCTCTACATGCAGTTTATGAAAGCCTATGGGCTGATTCTACCAGGAAGTGGTCAGCCAACTAGCTGGATTTAAAGCCTTAGCTAGTTCCATGTAATTTGGGAAAAAAACCCAAGGCAATCACAACTCTGACTGAATGAGGTGATGTCCATGTCCTGTCCTGTTCCCCTGAGCCTGCACTGGAGTGTATAATAGTAACAATACTGCAACAACCCCTGTACAGTGAATGAAGTAAGGGTCATGGAAGGCTTTACATAAATTGATCACATTTTGCTTCAGTGCAACATCAGAAGAAAGCATGAATAGCATTTCATCCTTTTCCTCCTTTCAGCTGTTTGCAAGTTTTAGTGCTATCTTTCAGCTATCTGTGTGTTGCTAGGATTTCAGCAAAGTCTTCTGTTCATTTTTATAGGAAGAAATAAGTGTTTTATTGCAATTGTCTGGAATTTTCTTCATTCAGTCTTGCAGAAAAAGTACGTCTGTCAAATGCACCTGTCTTTCTGTACTGAACTGTCAAAAATTCATGCATAACTCCCAGAAGTATAGAGAAGTTGTTCTCAGCACGTTCACATACTTTTCCTTTCTAAACCGCCCAAGATTCTCCTAACCTTTTATTTGCCTCACAATCATATAGTAAATTCGCAGTAGACTGACTTCTCACTCAGCCTTCCAGACTGTTTCTTCCATTGAGGTGTTTCTATTTTTCCACTTCATCTGCACTTGCTTAAGCCTGTGGGATTTTTCCCTAGGTTTGTGGATACTTGCTCTAATGTGCAGAATATTACAGAATGTGAAGTTTTGTGGCAGTTTGGTTAGTATGACACATTTTGAAATTGCATTAGTTTCCATTATTTGATTTTTCTGAAAGTCTTTCATTGCCATCTTCTGTGCCTTCCCAATCTCTCATTTTTCGTCATCCAAACAAGGTCAGTATAGCTTGAACACGGTTATGTGTCCTTAAGGGCAAGGAGTTCACGGAATAAGCTTAAGTGAATGGCAGAGTTAGAATATGACTTCCAACCTTTAAATTTTATGCAAAGTAGGAAAAGTATTAAAGATTCTTTCTTCCAAAATATTAATAGCAATAGTCATATGGAGAAAAAAAATTGACTACAGTCAACCAATTATAATTATGTTGATGTTATATGTTGTATTATATGTTGATGTTGAAATTATAATCATGTTGATGATTATAATCAATAGATTATAATGGTATTGATGCTATGTTATATGATGTTATATGTTGATGTTGAAACTATAATCGTGTTGATGATTAAAATCAACAAATTATAATTATGCTGTTTGTAAGCTGGATCAGGTTTCTCATGGCCTTGCACACTTGAGTTTGGAATATCTCCAAGGGTAGAGATTCTTCTTTTCCACTCACTTCAGCTTGGCTCTGTTATCTCTACACATCCCAGTAGGCAGTTCTAGAAAGCAGTAGATCCCCTTCCTGCTCCCTTCCCCCTGAGCTTGTCTGTCTTCTCCAGGTTGAAAAAAACATCTCTCAGCCTCTCCTTGTACGTCATGTGCAGCAGCTGCTGCCTACGTCGGTAGCACTCCACCAGACGTAGTCTGGTTTGACAATGTCTTTCTTGTAGCCGAGGCCTCAGATGCGTCCTGTCTCATTGCTTGGACTTGTGTATGTCTAGTTTGCTCAAATGTAACTCCGTCTTCCTCTGTTATGGAAGTACTTCACTTCCCCAGAGGCTGCCGCCCAGGAGGCCTGTGAGCAGATCTTGCCATTTAAGATTGAGGCATTAATCCTCATCGAGTCCTTCCTGTACCCCTTACCGCTGTGTCCTTCACCTCATTGAGCAGTGGGCCCATGTTTTCCTTAGTTGTCCTTTTGCTGCTACTGTACCTATAGAAGCCCTTTTTTACTGCCCTTCACATCCCTTGCCAATCATATTTCTCCACGCTTTGTGTACATTGAGCAGATTTGGCCACAGAGCACCATAACCAGGAGTAATAGCACAATATGATTTGCTCCATGTGTGTAGTTAGACCAGCTTCCTAAGGATTGCGTGTCAGTCAGCTTAGGCAATGAGCGGTTCCTGCTGACTGGTGCAGAGGAACTAGTGTGTGCATTAATGAAGGGGATCATGTCAGATAATACAGTAATGTAAGACTTGTGATCAAAATCCAGAAAACTCTGCATTGTTTTCTCTAAAATGAATTTCACCCTTAGCAGACTGCTTTGGGGAGGGGGGGTGGTGGGGGCGTGTGAGATAAAATACAGGTTTACAGCTGTAAACCCTGGATACTGAAGTAGAGTAACTCCTTCAAACTCTTATTCAGCAATAAAACATTAAAAGCTTGTTTCATCTATTCTTTTGACAACTGTGTCTTAATGACCCAGAAAAAAGGTATCCAAGCAAAAATATAGTAGGACTTTAAAACGCTAAAGGAATTCAGTCACTAAATTGTCTACAATTATTTGACACCCACACATGCTGGCTCAATGTATTACACTGAGAATATGTTGACAATTTCACCGGCAGTTTCACATTTAAATCACTGAGCAAAGCATGGAGATTTTATTCTTCACTCTTTATGTGGGGAAGTAAATTTAATAAATATTTTGTGAATGTAATTATTTTATGTTAACTATATTTACATTGGCATATATAATTTTAAAAGAAATTATTAAATCAAAGTAGGACTGTGAACTGACTTAATCATCAAAGTAGAGGTACATAAATGGAGAGGAAATGCCAGTGCAATGTTTTGCAACTTCAGCATTCTCATTTTTCTTAAGGAGCAAATCTCATTTTTTTTCCCCATCCCCTCCCCCCAGTGAAAAATGAGGATAAAATTCTTTTTTCCATGTAGAGTTAAAGGTTGGATCCTTTAGCTTCAATTAAAATTATAATGGTTAATGGAAGAATGGTATCTTATGAATTTGTAAAATTAAATTTTAAACTTAGGGGGTTTTCCCTTCATAAAATATATATATATTTTTAGATGATAGCTTAAATATTAAGCAAACTTTGGTTATGGTGACCTTGTGTCCTTATTAAATCTTACTGTATAAATAGGAAAAGTTTTAGACCAGAAGGAAGGTAAAACTTGATGGAGAGAGGCTCCACATAGTATTTCTGACTTCTCGGCATTGCTACAAATAGTCAGGAAATCCCTTTTAGGTTTGCACAGATTTTTAGTATAACGGTTCAGGAAACTCAAGTAAAAATGGTTAGGCCTTGAAGAACGTAGACATTCAGAACACTGTGAAGAAATATCAATCGCTTCAGGGAAATTTTGCTGAAGATCACAGAAATATATTAACATTGATTGAAATTAAATTTTTTTTCGTTTGCTTTGCTTATCTTTATGCATTAGAGGAACAGAAATTCCAGTGGTTTGCCAGAAATCTAAGGTGTAATATATTTCTGCTATTTGATATTGGACAAGTTAATATTATGCCTCAGTTTCCCTGTCCATAAAGGGGGATAATGATACTTATCTCCTGTAAATTGCTTTGGGAACTTTTGATTATGAAAGTTGAATATGATTATTCATTATGTTTGCTTCCTATGAATATTCTAGTGAATGTGTTTCGCAAGGGGATGATTAATTTTCAACAAATATCGGAGACTTGAGAAAATGAGTTTATATCCTCATAAATATAAATGTTCTGTTTCAGATATTGAGGAAATGTGACATATTTGTATTCCATACAAATGAAGCCAGTATTCTCAAATGAGGAACACTGAGCCCACATGTGTTAATCACATGTTCTTTCATGCCAAGAGCTATCAAGCTTCTCTCATGCCAAGAGGGAATGATTCTGAGTGAGGAATATATATATATATTTAGATAAAAGTAAGGAAGAGTTGTAGATATGTGATTTACTAAGTTATGGTTATTTCCACATGTTACAGAGGTAAAACATATGGGATGTTTACTCTGACAAGTTTTAAATATGCAAAGAGTCATTCTATCAGTCAGTTTGCATGGTATGACATAGGTCATGACTATTCTGTGTATGTCACAAATGCCATTCTAGTGTAACTGTAGGGAGAACACTGTTTAATAAGTATATATTTCAGAAAGGCTTGTAATGTCAAGAAATTGGAAATCTGTGTTTTGCCTTTACAGGTTTTTCCAGTGGTTAGTCACCCTCACTGTGAAGAACGTTTACCTCACAGCTGGGTTATTCCATCTTGCTATTGTTGTGTTTTATTTTCCCTCCGTGAAGCTGCTTAGATGGTAGAGTCTCATAACAGTAGATACCCCTTTTAGGTAGGCTAAAGATATCAAGTCTTTGTCTACCAACAGTAAGACACGTTTTTCTAACCTTGAAATCATATTCATGATATATTTGCACTTTCCCTCTAATTTCTCAGCTCTTTTTAACAGTGTGATTGCCAGATGCTGTATAGTCATATGGACTGTAACATCATCTTGTTCTTACTCTTTACTCTTCTTTCTTTGTCAGATATTGAATTAGGGTTTATTTTTGTTTCTTACTAGCATCATGACAGAGTATATGAACTACCTTTCCACTTATTCTCTACTTCCTTGTCAGAATTGCAGCTTTTTTGGCTTCATTCTGTCATTCCCTTGGTAGGACCTGTATTCTGTGTTCCCCAGTCTATAATTCTGCTCTGTATTTGTTTCAATGCAACTTTCTTGAAAGGTAAGTCTTTCCATATGGCTTTTGTCACTGTCGTCCACAAATTTTATTAGGAGTATTTGTGTTGGCGTTCAACTGTGATCAAAACAGTTCTCGTTTTGGTGGTTCTTTTCTTCCTGCTTCCTGCTCTCTCACAATTACACTGTGATCTACCAGCATCTTCTACCAAATAACAATTTGTGTGTCTGTGTGTATGTCTTTAAAAAAAAAAAATCTTGATGCAGGAGAGTTCATAATTTAAAACCAGTTCCTAGTTGAAATAATTAAATCTAATGAACAAAACCAGAAAATATGCATATAAGAATGAGTATCAATGCTGTTATCTTCATCTTGCTATTGAAAAGCAACATGTAGGCAATATCTTTTTAATAGTTTGAAAAACATACTTGCATAAGTTTAAATGAACACAATTGTACTTCACTTCAAGGATCAGGAGTTAAGAAGCAAGTGAGAGCGAGAGGGATCCATCTCCATTTGTGCATAAAGAAAAACCATTATAGTTTTTATTACACTTTAATCTCTGTGACCTGGAAAGAAGGAGCAAGATAGCAGGACTGGTCAGGACTGAGTTGCACCAGCAGAGATGCTTTTGGGGCTAGCCCTGAATTTAGTTGCTGGTATTACTAAATAACTCTTTTCATCAGCAATGAAAATTCAGCCCACCCTAAAAAGACAAATGTTAAGCTGTCTGTAATTCATGTACGGAACAATTTCCATTTCTAGTGATGAAACATTAGAAACATCACTGATATATAGGGAACAGGAGCCAAGGAATGGTTTCAGGTAGAAACAAATAAGGCAGTAGCTGAAGAATGTTGATGCAAGGTTTCTCTAGGGTAGCTTTAAAAAAAGTTATTTTCACTTACAGACACTTAACTGAATAATTATTGCCCTGTGGGCAGGCTACAGGTCAGCAAACATTTGCTCCAACCCTCTCTAACAACCTAAAGATTAGATGGGGCACTTAAAAAACTAAACAAAAACCCAGCAAAAGCAAGCCAACAAGCCAAAGAGCTTTATAGTTTTGTCAACTTCTATTTTATTTTATTTTATTTTTTTCAGAGGTGTGAATAGATATTGAATTGTGCCTGAAATGTGTGATTGTTTTGTCACTCCTGCTGCACCAATAGATTTTTTTTTTTTTTTTTTTTTGGCAGTTATCGTTAAATAAAAACTGCCAGTGAAAGAGTTGAGCTAGAGGAACATATTTGAAAGATTCTTGCGCCAGTCAAAATCGCTTAGCCCCTTAATCCCTTACATTGGCAGTAGAATCCAAGAGACATGTAGTTGTGCACAGAGGAGCTATAAACAAACAAAGCTTGAAGCTCTCGGTACCTTAAAAAAACTGCCCGTTTCTCGTAAATACATTGCAATAAATTAATAGCTACTGAACATTAGTGGAGAAAGAAATCAGCCATGAGAAACTCGAACTAGGTGGCCTTCCAACTGTGGGGAAAAAGTACCAAGAAAGAGGTTGAGATAAATCCAGCAAATAGTGTACAAGGTTTTTGAGGACTTTTATTAATAAAACACACTGGTAGAACACATGCAGAAAACCAAACTAGCTGATCGTTTCAATGGTAGAAAATGTCTTAAACACCAAGACACTAAATTCCCTGCAATTCAAATAGCTTTCTGTCCTGGTTTCAGCTGGGATAGAGTTAACTGTCTTCCTAGTAGCTGGTACAGTGCTATGTTTTGAGTTCAGAGCGAAGAATGTTGATAACACTGATGTTTTCAGTTGTTGCTCAGTAGTGTTTAGACTAATGTCAAGGATTTTTCAGCTTCTCGTGCCCAGCCAGCGAGAAAGCTGGAGGGGCACAAGAAGTTGGCACAGGACACAGCCAGGGCACCTGACCCAAACTGGCCAACGGGGTATTCCATACCATGTGACGTCCCATCCAGTATAGGAACGGGGAAGTGGGGGGCAGGGATTCGCCGCTCGGGGACTGGCTGGGTGTCGGTCAGCGGGTGGTGAGCAATTGCACTGCGCATCATTTGTACATTCCAATCCTTTCATTATTGCTGTTGTCATTTTATTAGTGTTATCATTATCATTATTAGTTTCTTCTTTTCTGTTCTATTAAACCGTTCTTATCTCAACCCACGGGTTTTGCTTCTTTTCCCGATTTTCTCCCCCATCCCACTGGGTGGGGGGGAGTGAGTGAGCAGCTGCGTGGTGTTTAGTTGCTGGCTGGGGTTAAACCACGACACTTTCTTTGGTTACCCATTATACTACTACTGCCTTACCACCCTTTCTTAGCCCATAATTGCTCACATTCTGCAACCTTTTTGCTACAGAATATGGGAAAGAATTAAATAAAATTAGATGTCACATTTTTAAAGTGCAGTGATGACAGCAAGGATTCATCCTTGTAATTAAGAACATTTCACTGTGAATGGTTTGAGTATCCTGTTAAAAACGCAATGCGAAAAATTTTTGTGCTGACTTAATGATGCATATGCCTAAAACTGAAAAAGCAGCATTTGAAATTGTTAAGTTTTAGTGGATTGAAACTCCACTACATTAAAAACTTTACACTCCTGTACGATACACACTGAGGTAGAAATACTAAGTAAAATAGACATCAAATGGACAAATTAAAGTTCTTCAGTTGGCCCCTTTATATATGCAAAAGGTATTTATTGGTGGGAACAACTATATCTTTCTATAACCATTTTTTTTAGTAGGTGGGGTGGACAGGTGAAGAATTAGGAGAAAATTGTAGGAGGAGATGAAACAAAATTAAGCTGTTTAAAACTGAATTTGCTTGTTATCTTTTGTACTGTAGTTTGCCTTTCTTTTGATTTAGCATTCCATACATTTCCCCTTCTGCCATCTGTGATTTAGGTCTACTCTCATGTTGCTTTTAAACCATTTGCTAAATCTTACATTGATAAACTAGTTAATACCAGTTGATGAACACGTTGGAAAACTAGTTTATGAATTCTGTCTGGTTGTGAAATCTAATTATGAATGCCTAGGATACATCTTCATCAGCCTAAAACTTTCATAATGATGGGAATACCAGTTTGCTGCCTTTTCGCTCTCACTCTTGAAGTAAGATTTGCATGAGACACAGAGGGTAACACAGATGAAGAACGGTGGTTTAGCCAGGTGTTTTCAGCAAGTAGGCAAGGGCTTGCCTGAAGAGGTAGACCAGCTGTCACATCAGAGAGGAAGAGTCTTTCTCATAATTTTAAGAAGCAGTAGAAGGAAAGGCTCTAGAGGATAAGATGGATATATCTAGGAGCCTTACAGGACTGTCTTAAACTTCAAGTTACTTCCCTATGCTTAGTAAACTCTGTGTGGGAGAAGCATTAGGTGTTGTGCTTGTGTAACTCATTTCATTTGTATAAAGCTACTCCCTAGAGTAGTTAGTAATATGCTAGTAAGCCTGTGAGGTTAGGATTGCAAAATCACATCCCATGAGAGTGTGTACTACACACAATCTTGTTAGTAATGGAATTTAATAAATCCCCCATCTCCAGGCTGCCCCAGGTGACTTTGCATCCCAAGCTGCATCATTTCCAGAGAACACCGCACCCTCCAGCATGGATTCTGCAGGGCAGGGGAGAGGCTTCCTTTCTGCACCCTCCTCCTCCCTGCTTCCTGAATAGTGTGAGAACTGGAGGGTGTGAAGGCAGCAACTTTTGGACATTTGTCTGCCTTTATAAAGCATCTCTGCTAAATCAGTGGCCTATGTGAACAGTTTGCAAGCTTACTTAAGTCTGGAAACAGCATAGACGGCAGCATTGTTTCTAAATCTGTGTAACTCTATCCTGTGTGGACATAGCAGTGAGGTCTCTGATAGCCTGCGATCTTTTGCGTCATGAAGCATCCTAGAAGTCCTTGCCATCTAATAATGCTATTTGATGTCACGTCTCATAAGATACAGGTTTTCATTTTGTTGTTGTTGTTCTGAGAATGATCCCCGTGGAAGTCAGTACTGCGGGAGAGGTGTTAAGTAGCCACTGCAAGAGACTGAAATCCTCCCAGGCAGTTCATGTGCAACACAGGCAACAGAATACAGACACACCATAATGTGTGATTAATATACCATAATGTATTAATCATGTGCCTCACTGCTATCATCTCTAGAGATCAGAGAAATTATGATTTGTTGTCTAAGTGTGAACTAAATAGATATTCCCTATTTATTTTGCAATACTTGGAAAACCCTCAAGTCAGAATGATATTTTAATTTTATGTTTTCCATCCACATCCAAGGGTTATTCACTGTTTTGCATTTACTACATCATAATTTTGTCCTAGAATTCATGGGCAATTATTTTCACTTACATGAAGATCTCTTCATGCTGTTCTGTCAGTGAAAAGGAGACTTAAGTTGGGAGTAAGTTACACTAATATCCAGTGCTGTTATATTGTCAAAGAGATGTAAAGCAGTATTTTTGTAGTTGAATATTATGTCCATCTGCTCATTTCAGTTCTCAACAAAAAGAAATTCTCTCCTTAGCTAAAAAGGATACAGCAGGAAGTGGTGAGCAAACTAACTTAGATTAATGGAGATGACAGTAGCCCTTTTTGTTACACGCCTGATTTAAGCCAGTAGAGGAGAACTTGGTACTATTACCAGTTTTCTAAGCAATCATGTTCCCTGGGATGACACTATTGCTACCTCAGTTTAGGTAAAGTCTTAATGAATAAAAATTGTGGATGCTCTCTTCTCTGGTATTTTAGAATAGAGAATGTGTGTGAGTGCCTGCATGGGCTGTCTAGCAGTACGAGAAAAATGAATTATTACTGGTGAGCAATGATGGTTTATTAAAAAGAAGTGCTTACTTCAGAGAGATATTATCACAGTACATTTCCAGCTTCATTTCTTAAAAAACCCAACCAACAAACCAAACCAACCCCCCAAAACTACAACCCAACAAGAAACAAAGTTAATGGGAAGGACCTATAATATGTTTAAAGAAACAGTGATTTGGTATTCAAGCACTATATGATAATGGGAGAGCTCTTTAAATCCACTTGGGATCTTCCTACCTGCCGGGTTTCATTTTAGCATCCAGTGCCATCACTAAAGGACAAGGAAGCTATTCTTTCAGCCTTTAATCTGTATATTCCACTGCGTTGATTTTCATTGAAATGAGCAATATCTTTCCTTTCCTGAAGGATTACTTTATGAGGCACTCTTAAAGTTTCTGATCTTGATTTTTGGTAGTACTGACTGAATAACCAATATTGATTTTATGAATAATATTTTTAGCATGAATATTTGAATTAAATTTAGCATGAATTATTATGAATAATACGTTTTAGCATCAAAAGCAATCACTAATACTGTAGTATTTGATGTTCTGGATTTCCTTTACAATATAAAAGCCTTCTCTGTGCATATGAGGTTACGTTATCTGTTTAAAAATATAAATACATAAATTATGATTCTAAATATTTCACTTTATGTCTTTTGTCCTACATATAATTTCACAGGCTCATTGCAAAGTGACCATGTTATGGTTTTGACAAATTCAGATTAAATTCTCAGAGCAAGTGTGTGACATAGCTGGCTGTGGTGCTAGAAATTTCAAAAGCCAGCTTCACAAATGAATTTTACAACAGTTGTGTGAATTCAGAAGTCAGTGGTTTGTCCTTGTTTTATGAAAAGAAATAATTTAAGAATATGTTCTGCCTGAGTTAATACTGAACTTTGGAAGGGGAGGAAATTAAATGCTTTTGTGCTACTTTTAAAAAGTAGAAATGGCAGTGTATGGAAAGTGGATGGCTATGCAAATGAGAAATTTGAGAAGGCTTGTAGAAAGGTTGCACTAAGTGAAATAAAGGAAGACAAATTTTCCTCATATAAGTAAGTTTGAACCAGCAGCAGTTCTGGCCATGTAAAGTTGTACAACATCAATCACAGCAAAGTTGTAGTCATTTGATGAGGACTCCTAGGTATTCCCATAATATTAATAGCATTATGCCACTAGGTTTGATCATACGTATAACATTTCTTAATAAATTAATTTCATGCAAAACATGCCCCTAAGAATAAATGCAGGTCTATACCATTCTGTTTCTGTCCTGTGCCTAACGGAAAAAGATAAACTTCATTATCTCTGACTCAAGACACAAATGCGCAGTGTTCAGTGTCATTACTGCAACACAAACTGTCTCCTTAAAGTGTAACTTTAAAGACATGCAGAACAGATGCTGCAGAAAAAACTCTCTTCTGGTACAAAGGTAGTGACAATCTGGAAAAAAGTTGTGTTTACAGTCTCTTCACTACACCTGTATTTTTTGAGCCTAAAACACAAGCAAAGTAGGTATATATTGATGACACTTGCTTTTGGATAGAGAATAGGTTTTGTAGACCGTTAATCTTATTTCAGAAAGAGAACAGTCATTGAATTCCTGTACAGACCAAGGCATTGCTATGGATCTATTGACTTTTATGGAATTCATTCCAAAACCAGGTAGAATGCAGTTGTACATCAAACGTGAAGTGTAAGATTCAGAGAAGGTTTCTTTTGAGGTGATAGTGAAGCAGATGTCTGATGCTTGCTGCTGAAAAGATGGAACTGCTGCAGTAATTTTGTTGAATGTGAAAAAGTATTAATGCCACTTACCTCTGTAATTTTACAGTATCAATAGAAACAGAAAACAGTAGCAAGGAAAATGTTTCTGATTCTAGTACTTTCTTGTAATCCAGCAGTGATGACTAGTGGGTTTAGACCTGGCAAACATGGACAATGCTGGTTTAAGATGTCATTTGTAGCTGCCTTTTTTGATGAAGGCTCACAAAACAAAAGATTCAGTACTGGCCAGCAAAGTTAGGCTTTTCATTCAGATGAGTGGCAAAACCCAAAAAGGTACCAAACAAAGAAGTAAGGTGAAGGGGATGGGTTTGAGGAGCCTGGCCACATGAGATCAGTTGGTTGTACTGTTCAGTACATGCGCTGAGGGACGTATAGACTATATCATTTGAGTCTCTGGTCTTTGCCTTTCTGTAACCATGGACAAATAGTAATAAAAGTGAATTCACAGGTCCTAGATGTGCAGCACAGGGGCTGCAATGGTGCACTTGCTCCTTTCGGTCCGTGCTTTCTCTTAGCATCAGTATGAAATTAAGATCTCAAAACCAGCATATTGAAAGAAGAAAGTGAGATGAAAAGAACAATTCCTTTCATTATTTTATTCACTAATTGGGCTTAATTTCCAGCATAGCTATTTTGGTCCATTAACTTCTGGCTTCATGCTCCCCTTGTTTATCAGAAATTATCTCAACACAGCTGTTTGTTTTTATGAGTAGGCATTTTTGGTTTGGACTAATTCAGTCTTTCTGTCTTCAGCTTTTGTTGACTTCAGTAAAATGGTTTTATGCATCAGCCTGAACTTTTGTTCTCTTGGATAACTAAAGTAGATTTCTCTGTGGAACAGGAGCTATAAAAAGCAGTAGTAATGTTGTCTTTATTTCTGTGTCACATACTTGCTGTTTTAATTTGTTCTTTTTGCCTCTGTTTTCTTAGTGAGCGCCAGGAAACTGGAGCAAAAGCAATATAAAAAAAAAAAAAAGTCAGTTCAGGAACATATGAACCTTACTTTATATTCCAACACAAATTTTAGCACTCTGCCTTTGCTTAAGAAAAAATGTGGAGGAAGATTAAATTTACTGTGTATACTTAAACATACCACCCTTTTTAACTGAAGCAGTTGTGCTGAGAGCTTGGTTGTTTGGTAAGCAAGCATTCTCATGCCTGCAAAATGAGGTGGGGGGGAGAGAGGAAGCACCCGACATCTTAATTCCATATGCAGAAATGAAAAAGGGTAGAGAGAAGAGCGATAACTTTGTGCAGTTTAAAAGTAGCAAGTAGCTAAAGCTCTACTAAATCAATAGATTTCTCTTCTTGTCCAGAGATTTACATTGTTTTTAATATTAAGATTTGTGATATATTTCCATGATTAGCGATGCTATTATAACATAAAATTCAGTGGTCATGTGAAACAGCATAACATCATTGTCCACAGATTCCAGATTAGAAATCGTATGGAAAATACAGAGCTCCACAAATCTATATTGTATCTTGTATAATGTTCACTAAAGCTTTACAGCAGGCTTAATCAGTTGAACATGAATTAATGATGGTTATCAAACAAAAAATAATGAATTCCACATAAATACTTATTGCATAATTGAAGTCACAAGAATTTTCTATGAATAAAATATATTTGTATTTACAATGCATAAATTCAGTTGTGACACTGTTGGCCATAAACAGCTTTCTGATGGAAGTATTGATGAGGTATGTTGAATTAGTAATAGCTTGAATACATTTCTTAATTATGTCACCAACTTTGTGTGCAGGAATGTTGTTTAAAATGAATTGGGTGCCATTTATTTTGTCTCCACTAGAAGAAGAAAACGGTGGTTTGTTTTTATTTTTAAACTGTAGTATACACTCAAGAGCCTCAGTTAATGATAGAATGTTTCAGATTAGTCTTCTTGTGTGTATTTATGCAGGGCATATTATGCAGTTTATTTCTGTTTTGCCAAAGACAATACAGATAATTTTTTCATCAATGCAACAACTAGCATAGGTTCACATGTGCTGCCAAAAACATAAACATGCTACTCCGGACCTTCTTGAATAGCGTGACACAATATACCAGAGAATTGCATACATGTTGCAGTATTAACAGAAAAAGTATTTAAGTTTTAAAAACAAACAAACAAAGCTAAAAGTATAATTTGGGGATACTCAGGGGTCATTCTGGAGTCAGCAGAGTCATCCTGTGCAACTGCAACTGAGACTGTCAATTCTCTGGAAATATTCAGCATTAAGAAAAGGGAAGGCTCAGAAGAATGGTGGCTTTGCTGTGTACAGGTTTCTGTGAGATCATGCTATGCTGTTTAGTGATCAGTGAGAGAAATGATTTCCAGAATTAGATGTACTTTGTGACTGAGTTAGTGTAGGAACTTTGTAAAACACATCTTCTTTTTGCACATCAGTATCCTATTCATAAAAGGAGAATAACTCTTACCTATGCAGCTGGGACAGTGTGAAGTTTATATAATGTTTTTAATCCATTGAGCTGAGCAATCCTCGGTCACTGCAGTGTTAGTTTTTGAAAGACGATTTGAGTGCTTCCAGTTGAATTAGCATCAAACATTTCAATAAAAAGCATGGATGGGAAATTTGCTTTTTAATGTATGTTGAGCATAAACCACACTCTGCTTTGGAAGCGGTGTTATCACTGTTGCTATCCTGATCCGAGAGCCCTAGTTATGGACCACAGTAAAATCCTTCTTGCAAAGAGCTCTGAAAAAGAAACAGATAAATAGAAAAGGAAGGAACTGCAAGAGCACGATAGGCAGAAGCCTTAACGTGTCAGCAATCTTATGTTTTGCTCTTCTTTTTTCCTCAGCAAATGGGTAAGGAGATAATTGTAGAACAAATAGTGAGCCTTGTAAGAGGGAGCCACCCCTAAGTGAGAAGTACAAAATGGTAAGCATTCAAAGATGTTTGTTTAAAAATGTTACTGAGATGCATAAAAGAAGGCTGGAAAATTGTGATGCAAAGTACGATGGATGGGAAATGAAGAGAGGCTGGCATCATGTGAGGAAGTGGCAGAGTTAGAGGAGAAGTGCAAAGAAACTTGTATTTGAGACAGAAGAATGTGAGGGGGTAACCAACTTGAAGAATACAGACTAGATCTTATGTCAGTCTACAGCAGTATCAACCTATGGGTGACAGAGGGGATATACATATGCCTGGGTGAGCCCTGAGGAACTGGTGATGTCCTGAACTTTTTAACTGAAGTGGATAAATAAAGGGAAAATTAATGCAAGGATTAATTTTCCTTATTACCCTCTTAGCACTCAGAAAGAATTTCTGAACTATGAAAACATGTCAGAAAAAATATTTGAATAAATGAAAGGCAGAATGAAAAATAGTGATCCATGTACACAATCACTGTTTTCTAAGCAATGGTACATCTGCTTGTGGAGTGGTATCTGATGCTCCATCAGGCTTCATGCTCCTCTTAACAAGCTCAAGTGAATTCACTGCACTTGCACTAAAATCCAAATGGGTTCACACTGGAAGAAGTGCTTGTGATTTCTGAGAATTGTGACCATCTCTCTTGAAAACTCAAAGCAGTAGAGTACCTTCTATAGCAATGTTGAAATGCTTCATCACAGTTCTGCCTTTGGTCTATCAAGGAATTTCCAGACCTGGTCTAAGGAATAAATCCTCTTGAGAAGTGATAAAATTCTTCATCTTGCACATTTAAAATTTACCATGAAAAAAGTGTAAGAAACCTATAGTGAAGGGTAGTGTGTTAGCATAGATGGTATCTCCACAGTTTTTCTTCCTTTTTTGTATTTTATAAATGTTTTTTAAAGGCATAAATATAAATAATATACCTTACTTGCTTCATCTTTACTTTATGTTCCACTAGTTAAGAAAAGCTCAAAAAGATAAAATTAAGAATGTTTTTTTTGCTTGGAAAAAATAACAAATTATAACGAGGTTTACAATGCTGCTTAAACTCCTGATCCACCTAGTCTGGGATTCTGTTTCTGACAGAGGCCAGCACTAGATGCCCAAGAGGAAGATTGGAGAGCCTCCTGCTCAACAGTTCTAGTAAAATCTGTTTTCCGAATAAATACTTCCAACTATAGAGCCAACTAACATGGAGAAACAGCTTCACAGCTTCATTTCTGTCATAAGATTTGCAACATTTAGGTCATACTTAGACCGAGGACAAAGAAACAGTAAGATTTTCATTTTATTGCCCCTATTTCATCAGTAGCAGGAATAGGTCAGAACAATTACAGTACGTCTCATAAAACTGTCTGCCTCTCTACTCTGCAACTTGATTATTCCATATAAATTTTCAACTGAAACTATAAAATCTGCAATATTTATACTATGACATGAAGCTGCAACAATGTGAAGCCTCTCCATGCACTTATGCTGTCTGTCCACAAAAGAATTGAGATTTTGAGTTGTTTTGCTCTTTACAGCCTGTAAGAAAATAGCACAGACTTTACCCTTCACAAATCTGTTTTACTATCTCATGTTATTTAAAAGTTACATAATATTTTGGTCTTACACCTATGTGAAAGAATCATTAAAACAAAACGCAGCAATATCTGTGGGTTAGATTTTGAGGAGAAAAAGGATACCACACAAAATATTCTTTACAAGAACTTAGCAAGAACACCACTATTTTAGGACTTGAAAAGAGCAAACTTTTACATCCTTGTGGTAGTGCCAGTTGTGTTCTGTTTTTCAAATGTTGTCAAAAATTATAAAGCGTAAAAGCTTTCAAGCACTGAAGATTAATCCTCCCTCCCAGAAAGATATAGATTGTAGTCAAATTCTATAAACCTCGTTTTGCTTCCAGCTACATATTTTTAAGTATAATTCTGAAGCAATATCAAAGCAGATGGTGCAACAGCAGCATTGAAAAAGCATTTGGTGTATTGTAAGTGTCAGGTTAGAATTCACAACCTGATGAATTGCCCACAAGTTCAGTGCTAAAATGGTGCCATTTCTGTTTTAAAATAACTAAGTTAGAAACTATTTTCAGAACTAGAATTAAAGTAAAAAAGAAAATAAATAACCCATATGTCCCTTGTTGTTTTTAAATATTTAAGTGTCAACTGGAATTGTGAAAGCGACCGTTATGCTTATTGTATTGCTATAAAGCTTTCCATTTGTTCAGAATTTTCATGCTGCATGAACAGTGTTTTCGAAGACCTTTGCAGCTGGTATTGTCAGCATGTACAGTAGACTGGAGTTTTACATAACACTTCAGGAGCAAACACACTTGGCTTTGAAAGAAACTTTGTTTTAAAGGTAGCAAATTCTCAGCAACATCACTGGCTGGGATCAGAGGAATCTTCCTCAGGTGATGGATAAAAATTGACCTTTTTAACTACGAGTAATGTCAAGTGCTGAACCCATTAAAGTTCAGTTTCCTCACAACTATAAGGCTACATGATGCTATTTTATATTTCTATTCAGGAAAAAAAAAAGATTAGGATTTCTTTCATACTATAGATAAGAGGAGCCCGCTCCCATTTAGCTGGCAATTTCCACACATAAATTCAAGGTTTTATACCCCTATTTCAGTACCAGAGGATCCATGCGCCTTCATTTAGAAGCCAGGAAGACAGAGGGCTGTAAGAAACTCTGGAATAAGAAGTTTCCAGAGAATAAGAAACTGCTTATTCCAGAGTTTCTCTGCTCTCCTTGTTACAGAGAGAGTCCCCCACTGGCAGATTGGTGGCAAAAGACCTGTGCCATCTGACAGACTCTGACAGCATCAGTTACCTTGTCAATGATAATGCAGCTAGGAAGCGTCTTTGGGAGGAGAGCCAAACATTGATTTGTTTCTGGAGCTATGCTGGTTCTCTGGCAGCCCTGTGGGCTTTGGGAAACTTGGAAACGCAAAGCATAGCTTGCTTCTAAATGTGCTGCCATGCTGGAACAGATGCTTTTGTAATGGCAACCAATACACTGTGACACTTGTGTGTTCAACGCTAGTGTTGCTGGTCTCCATGGGGTGGTACTAATGAGAGCACACGGATCCTCAGGCTGGCTTTACTGAATTGCTTTGATATTTCAGTTGTGCCTTTGCTTCTCCCCTGTACTGATAGCTCTTGGGGGGCTTAGCTGTAGGTTTTATCTTTTCTTATTCAGATTCTGACTTGGAGAATATGCTTTAAGAGAGGAAGACATCTACCTCTTGCTTTGGATGCAGTTATCAGCAGGCTGGGGCATCACTTATGCAAAGCCACATTCAGTAATAAAACTTCCAAATCAGTACTGTGAGTTTGGTGCATCTTCCGTGTCAAGTGGAAAGACAGTGGCATTGCAAGTCATCAGGTATGTCACAGAGACAGATGATGAGACTAGCTCATTCTGCTGAGAATTTGAGAAGCTTCCTCCTGTAAGGTTTTGTATGGTTTCTAATATGTTGACCCATGGAGAAGTCAGCTGCTTCTCAAGAGACTATAAAAATGAGATGCCTAGCTAGAAGTGTTCCACTGTATGACAGGCCTGTGGCTATAAACATACTACATGGGGCACATTGTTTGACAGAGATCTGAAATGCTATTCTGAAAAAAATCAAGTTCTGAAGTGAGGAAAAGACAAAAAGGGGGGCTATTTTTACATGAGTGAGTTTTTTCATCTACTATGAAGCACAGCTGATGTTTAATCAAAACTTCAGTGAATTTAATATACACTGTAGGTATTTTAGTACCTATAACCTTATTTCTTGCTTGGTTTCTTGAAAGGAAAATAACCTCTCCTAGGATTTGTTTTTAATGAAATGTAGGTAATGTGTTTTCTGAGCTTACGAGGGTGATGCTGTGAAGCTGCTCTGGGAGGAAGTGTGGGGAGGCCTTTCACATCTGTCCTTTAAGGTGCTGGCCCTGCGTATTCACCCTGCAAGCAGGTGCCTCTGCCTAGGTCAGTGTTGCTGGCAGGCTCCCCTCCAGAGGAGGGGAGAGAGGCTCTTGGGTTGTGACGGTGGCATGTAGTAGAGCGTGTGTTACCTCAAAAATTGCTAACCAGGGGGTGGGAAAACCTTGTTATTTCTTCTCTTTCCTCTGGGATAAGTCAGTGTTTTTCTAATTAATTAAATGTAGCTGTAGCAGAAAACTTGAAAATTATCTGCATCTTTATTTATCTTCTTCAGAGCTTAGTATTTAAATTACCAGTAGTGTTAAGCAAAGACTTAATGAAGGAGATGTCTGTAGATGCTTTACATATTTGCACCTAAAGCATGGCAGATTTCTGTAGTTCAAACTGGCACCTAGGTATGGATGGTTTGGCTGACTTTAGCTGTGAATGGGTTGAGCAAGATACCCAGACCAAATATCATAGGAATTGCAGCCCAAATCCCTTTTTTGGCTTCTGGAGTTAAAGCAGAAACGTGTATTGCTAATGTGCAACTGTGAGCTAATAAGAGGTTTGCACGTTTGTGCAGGAAAGATGACGTTCTTTTTTTCAGTGAGACACCACCTGGGACTACCAAGGAAAGTTATTGTTAAGGTCTTTCTCCTATGGGATGAATAATCAAGTAGTATGATGTAGGATTTCTTTATTTTCAGCTTATAGAGCTGTAATTTTTATGGAATCCTGATATTCTAACCTTCCCTGGCCTACCGAGGTTAATGTTGAAAAAAACCTCAGCATTTATAAAACGCCTGAAAATTTCCAAGTGATTCTTCAACTGATATGGAACTGAATAATGGTTTGAGGATGTTTGGGGGGTGTCTATAGTTATTTCCCCATCCTACTTTAGATATGTTTGTGGTGATGGAAAAGTTGCTATCTGATGGCTGATGGGCAGGTTAATGCAGAATGAGTGGGCAAAACTAATACTGTACTCTAGAAAATGTGGCTGGTGTTAATTATCATCAGCAGTATGACCAGAATCAAAGGGGAGAGCAAACAAACCAATTATCCTTGATACTCTTCTGCTACCTTAAGGTCCCAGAATGGGACACAGCTGCTTGTTGTGTTCCTTCATGTCTTGCAGCTGCTTTCTTGCAAAAGGGGTAGGTGGTTTTTTTTCCAGCTGTTAAAAAGAAAAATAAAGAAGTGAGGGTTATGCTACTCTCAGTTGTGACAAGCTCTATTATTTCTTTGGATATATTATTTCTTCAGATGATGATAACAGGTGATATCTACATACAGGTTGATTCTGTAGTTCAAAATCAAGGAAAGACAATGCTTCCTAATATGCTGGCCCTTTCACAAAATGAAAATATTGAGAAGGCTTTGCTTAACTTCTCTACACCAAGTGTCTCATACCGCTTATGTGCTCAGGGTTAGTTGCCTTGGAAACAAGTGACTGTGCACATGCAGCACAAGGAGGTCCGCAGTTTGTGGACGTGGCCCTTGGGGGCCCCATTACAGAATTTCTTATGTTTAGAAATACTTTGTAACAAGGCCCCTGGTGTCACTTATTAGCAGTAAAGTGTACAGCAGCCTTCATCAGCATCAACCACCAATTTGTTTCTTATGGAAATGAATCCACGTTGATGGTGTATAAGATTTTTTGGAGATTTTATGCTGGAACAGAATTCTCACTTGCTCTTTTTATGCTGCCACTTGACACACACTTCTCTAATTTGCGTGCTTTTCTACTCATTATATTGATTTCAGCCTTCTCAGTGAAATGAAGTAACAACTTGCGAGGGGAAGGTGGGCAGAGACAGAGGAAATAAACTTGTATAGATGCATTTTGTCTGCACCGTGATCTGCCTTAAATTACAGCATTGGAGTGAAGCAATTTTAATCTTTGCTGTTTGACTAATCTGCTTTCTTTTTTGGAAAAGTTTCGTGCCTTCATCTTTACTAAATATTGTCTTGATTTCCTTTAAAATGCAAGCTAAAATATTAACCTTTCAGAGAATTCTATAGAAATGAATGTATGCCTACTTGATTTTTTCTGTTATCACATAGGAAGTACAAAGATGAATAAGATATTTAAAAGGCTATAAGCTAGCCAGATATCTGATGTAAAAACAATTTCAGTTACAAGGCAAGTTCTGGACAAAAAGCTCAGGTTTAGGAGAGTGGAAGTCTTTGTTTTGGTTTTGTGAGATTTTTGTGTTGGGGGTGGTGGTGAACTGGTTTATTCTTTTGTAATAATTGCTTCATTATCCTGCATCTATTGCAATGATACCTGTAAATTGTGGTGAAATAATTGCTGAAGATTGAATTGGCAAATAAAAGGAAATAAGGGAAAGGGAAATAAACACAAGTACTAGGATTGCTGCCGCTCCCAAAGGGAAAGAAAAAGCAGCAATTGAGAATAACTTCTTGGAATCACTCAAAGTCAGTGAAGAGAATTATCTCAGTGGGAAGGGGAACATCAGATAGATCTTCTCTGATACACAGTACTCTTGTCAGGAGCTGGAGCGTGCTGTGAACTGGAGATTCAGGCTTGTCACGGCTCACCTGTCAGGCTCCAGATGGAAGCCCAGGAGCTGCCATTGTTCAAGATCAGTTACATCTTCTTCCCCAGAACCCAGACTGAGAGAACAGGAGCACGGCTGGTGAAGGCAGTCCTCTCCCCAGGGCTGTAGCATCCGATTATGGAGACGGAGTCATCCTAGGTGCTGCTGTAGTAGCATCCACTGTGGCCATACCCCTCCAAGGGGTGGGGATGCTTATCAAGCAGCAGCGTGGTACTGATGAACCAACAAACACCTCTGTTGTGTTGTGTCACGGGCTGACAACCCCAGTGAACAGAGGCTGTGGGTCCCACAGGGCATTTTTTATCCCCATCCCCTCCATGGTGGAAGTGCATAAATTTCTCTTCAGATCTGACATCCTGCTATGCTTGTGAAAGAAAGAAAGAGAAAAGAAGGAAAGAGAGAAGGGCATTTCACTATTCATGTTGAGTAGGTTGGTTTCTTTCACTGACAGTTGTGAGATACTTGAAGGGAAGAGCTAAAGACTACTGGAGGAACCAGACAAATACGAGAATTTAATTTTAAACGCAAAGATCTTTTGCTATTATCTTTTAATTAAAAATCCCAGAAAATACGAGCCTGAAAAGCTGAAAGAAATGAGAAGCATATACTCAATAGATGGCCTTTTGAAGCAATCATGGTTCTGGGGTCTTTAAGAGCCTCTTTGCTTCAGGGTTGAATTCCTATAATCTAAGCTGTGCATACGCTACTATATACCAAGATCAGTATCTTTTGAGTAAACTGCTTTCTTGTCATTAAGACTTGACATTTCTGTTCATTGTCGCTGCCTCACTGCAATAAACTTTCCCTGGAGGATATACAAACTCTATTTTCAGACACAAATACCAGGAAGGGGCTGCATATGAAATAGGGAGAAGAAATTATTCTTGTTCACAGAAGATGACTGGAGAGGAACACAAGTTACTGACATATGCTACACATTTTCAGACAAGAGGGGATATAGAAATCAGAGAAACAAGATGGACGGTTACGTTTTTGGCCTCTTGTAATCCCTCACTGATGTGGGTTCATTTTCCTATGGAAAATTCTCGTAGGTTTTGTACAGTCAAGTTTTAAATGTCTCTAGTGATAGGGCATTTGACACTTTCATTGTGAGATTGTACTGGAACCAGTATATTTCACCAGTAGGTAGTCTCTAATATTCTTTAAAAAAAAAAAAAAAAAAAAAGTTTCTCTATGGAGAAATACTAATGAAATACTGCCACTGCAGAAACTGAGCCTATAAAGATCCTGCAAGAAAAATGAATGGCAAAACTCCAGAGACAGAAAAAAGATTAAATTCAAAATGGCAAACAATGGAAGAAGAGAGTACTTTAACGAGAACAAATCTAAATTGCTTGAACTTCATTGTGTAAAAGGTCTCAATTTTTGAAACCTGTTTTTCTTCCACCATCATCTCTTAATTACAGTGAAAATGTCCCTTGAATACCTGACATCATTTATAATCGGATCTCATTCATTATTGCTCATGGTACTCTCATCATTAAAATTGTTATTTTTATATATCTGTGTGCATGGTTTTAATATTAAAAAACCCTGTGAACTGCAAGCTATAAGTTGTAATTTACTTTTTTTACTTCCACTTGAATGAGAATATGCATAATTATCACCCACAATTCCCCACACCAAAAAAAACCCAAGACCAGTAAACACCACCAACAAAAATCCTTCGAATTGCCTTTCTGGAAAAGAAGAGTTAGGTAGGTTATCAGTGTGATTTCACACTACCCTCTAACCTTTCCTCATTTATTCTAATTCCCTCTAAGTTGTAGTTACACTTTTATCTATACCCTATGGTTGTCAGGGATGTTGAAGCTATATTTGCTTTCCCGTGGCCATATCCTTTATTCTGGCTACTGGGGACAGAAAGTGGGTATTTACTTCTCTGCCCAGTAGAGATTACTTTTGCATGAGAGGAAGTAAAATAATCAAGTTTCCTCTTTTTATGCTTGGATCTTCCACACAGTATTTCAGGGCATTCTCTTTCCAAGTTATTTAGAATGAATCAACCTGTTGCTATTTTAGTAAAAACACCATAAGAATTTTCCTTCTTACTTTTCTTTTTAAAACTCTTGAAAGTTCAGAGCTCTGATGCCTTTTTTTCATATAATAATTTCAAAATAATGATAATAATTTGGTTTAATTTTGTATTGATATTTGCTAAACTAAGGAATAGCCGAAGAGATTACAATCTCCAAGTTATCTGAAATACATTTTCAGTTAATCTTCGTTACCTCAGAGTAACTCTTTGCAATGGCACAGTAAGAAAAATAGGCTCTGAGGAGGTTAGAGCTCAGAAGTAGCAATAACTGCTCATGCTGTCCACAATGTTATTTCAATTAGCAATGCTTGTAAGTTTTCACTTCATATAGAATATCATATTGAGAGAGGACCGTCCCATGAACCGCTTAGGTATAGTAAAACTTTGTTATGTATTCTTCTGCATTAACTGTTTCTCTCAGTACTGACTGAAGCCTGCTCATCTAAAAATGTCAAAAAAAGGTGTAAAGGGGAGCATTGTGGACTCTAGTGTCAAAGTGGAAATCCTGACATTTTCCATTGACTGCTGTCTGTCTCAATGCTTTGCTTTTGTACACAGAGAAATGCCTTCACAGGGCTGAGCATCTTGGAGACTGAGGCAGCCAGATCTGAATGGAGCAGACATTTCTCCAGCTGAGCCTCCCAAAGGACTCCTCCTGGGTGGTGTAATCAGTGTATGTGTCCACTCTCCCTATCACTTACTACTTAAAAGCAAATCAAAATGGATACTATTTTCTTTAAAAACATGATAGGAAATACCTTCACTGTCTCTCATGGCATACTCCTTGAGAAGCTGGCGTCTTGTGGCCTGGATAAGTGCACTATTCACTGGGTGAAAAACTGGCTGGATGGCCGAGCCCAGAGGGTAGTGGTGAATGGGGTGAAATCCAGTTGGCGGCGGGTCACGAGTGGTGTTCCCCAGGGCTCGGTGTTTGGCCCTGTTCTGTTTAATATCTTTATTGATGATTTGGATGAGGGGATTGAGTGCACCCTCAGCAAGTTTGCAGACGACACCAAGTTGGGAGGCAGGGTCGATCTGCTTGAGGGTAGGGAGGCTCTACAAAGAGATCTAGACAGGCTGGATCGATGGGCTGAGGCCAATTGTATGAAGTTTAACACGGCCAAGTGCCGGGTCCTGCACTTCGGTCACGGCAACCCCACGCAGCGCTACAGGCTTGGGGAAGAGTGGCTGGAAAGCTGCCCGGCAGAGAAAGACCTGGGGGTGCTGGTTGACAGCTGGCTGAATATGAGCCAGCAGTGTGCCCAGGTGGCCAAGAAGGCCAATCGCATCCTGGCCTGTATCAGGAACAGTGTGGCCAGCAGGAACAGGGAGGTGGTTGTTCCCCTGTACTGGGCACTGGTGAGGCCGCACCTCGAGTCCTGTGTTCAGTTTTGGGCCCCTCACTACAGGAAAGACATTGAGGTGCTGGAGCGTGTCCAGAGAAGGGCAGCTGAGTTGGTGAGGGGCCTGGAGCACAAGTCTTATGAGGAGCGGCTGAGGGATCTGGGGCTGTTCAGTCTAGAAAAGAGGAGGCTGAGGGGAGACCTTATCGCTCTCTACAACTACCTGAAAGGGGGTTGTAGTGAGGTGGGTGTTGGTCTCTTCTGTCAGGTGTCTGGAGATAGGACAAGAGGAAATGGCCTCAAGTTGAGGCAAGGGAGATTTAGGTTAGATATTAGGAAAAATTTTTTTACTGAGAAGGTTGTCAAACATTGGAATGGGCTGCCCAGGGAAGTGGTTGAGTCACCATCCCTGGAGGTATTCAAAAAGCGAGTGGACAGGGTACTCCAAGGCATGGTTTAGGGGGCATGGTTAATGGTTGGACTTGATGATCTTGAAGGTCTTTTCCAACCAAAATGATTCGATGATTCTATGATTCACTGGCCCCTCTTTTTTATGTTGTAGCATTAGAATAAATTTACCCTAAGCGTAGGATGTCTGAAAATCTGTATTTATGAAAACTCAGGCTTTTGTAATAAGCATAGTCTTCCTACCCAAAGCTATGGCATTGCACACTGAGAATCGAAGTTTATGTCATGTCCTTATGAAGTGAATGACAGTGTCCAGCAAAATCAGAGCAAGCATACCTCACCCTGTCCAACCTCACTGGCTTCTGAAAGTGCAGTGAGAGAAAAAGGACTTAGATGTGTCTGATACCAAACTGCTCTTCCTAAAAATATATTTAGGTTAGTAGAGATTAAAACAAACAAACACACACACTCGAGCACTTTTCCCACATGCTTCAACTATCTGTGGTAGAACTTAGAAGGCTCAGAAGGGATGTCTGAAGCCAGAGCAGTAGAAGTGTGTACAGTAGTAGTGTGACCTGCCAGCTTGGTAGTTGAAGACTGACTATTCCCACTCTCTGTCTGCTTCCATTCAGATTCTGCATGGAGCCAGTTATGACTGTTGCTTGTACTGAGGTGCAGTGATCTCTCTCTCCTGAAATAATTCCTTCTTCTTTTCAAAGATGCTAAGCAAACAAGTCAACACTGTCTGACTTGGGTATAAGAAGGACTCCAGTTATAAAAGGAGGGACAGATGCTTCAGTTGTAACCCACTTGGTCAGTTAACAGCCTCCTTGGAAGCCATGCTTCAAAATAAGCACAGCCATCAGTGCAGTTCCTCTAGACTGTCTGTTGCCACAAGAGTCTTGATCCAGCTTTGTTACTTGGAGGGGACAATGTGCTGCCAACACTGGCTTTGGTTATCTGGTTCTTCCACTCACTGTCTCCTGAAGGAGCCTCACCTGTCTCTCCTACAAAGGATGCACACTATTTCTAATGCCAGCAATATTGGGTATCCTTGCACAGACAAGTCCCTAGCTTCATTCCGTGTAGCTCAAAATAGGCCTAAATCAAAGTGATGTTTGAATTGCCAGTGAGAGCCTGACTTTGCTCAGCTTTCAATGCTACTAACATCAGTGAAGCTGAATCAGTGTTAGCAGTGGTGGGAAAATGATGAAAAAAGTCCCCTAGTGACTTGGGTCTCTTGGGATATCTGCTGCCCCAGGCAGAGCAGCTGCTTGTGCGGTGTGCTCCTCTCCTGCATCTTTGTTTGCTCCTGATTGTTAGTGATGGCTGAAAGACTCCTGGCCAGGTGCTGCGTGGTGGGGCTGATTTAAGGCTCTTTCAGGGATACACCATTAACTCCTTTGTGTCCCTTGAATTTGTGTTTCTGATGCAGCCCTGCCTGGCTCTCACGTTTGAAACAGCGCTTTGCGATTAGCTCATGTTTGGGCAATATTGATCAGCTCACTTTAGCTGTCAGTCTTTTAATTACAAATATGAAAAAGAGGATCATTAAATAATTTTGGGTTCCCTGTGCATGTTAAACCCCTAGGATTTAATATAAGAAAATATGTGGGGATAGGGGCTGATTGAAGCAAGACCTTACTAAAGGTGCAGATTGGTGAAAAAGAACAGAACATGGTTACAAAATAAGAATGGTAAGGTATATTTTTAAAACAGATAAGATTATTGGGGTAAAGTTATTTATTTGGATTCTTTGACCTTTGAAAGTAATACAGTGAAATATTCTAACATAAACTCCTATTTTTCTTTTTAAATATTTTTTTTTAGACCCCTATAAAAACAGCACTCTCCTTTTCAGAAAGGATTTGGTATAATCACAGAGTGTTTGCAGTTACAGTTAAGATACGTGTTGTACTTGCTGCCAATTAGTTTAATTGATGTGAAAGTCTGAGTACATCTTAAGAGGACAGGATTTCCCTACCTGAATTGAGCTTTCTTCAAAGACCAGCAGGAACAGCATGTGTGGAAGGAGGAAGGAGGAAGCTGACTACAACAGAAAGCCTCTGTCTCTAATGGCACCTGAACCAGGACAGAACTGGATCTTGGGGTAGGACTTTATACAGGGAGCTAGAAACCAGCTTCATCATCCTGAATTTCTTTTAGACTTTGTTTTTTTAATCTAATCTGCTAATTGACCTCACCTGTTCCCCTAATAGGAACAAGCTTTGCATCAGGATTTTGACTTAAATGTTTAAACTTAGTACAATTTAAATTGAATGCAGCGTGGGCCCTGATTTGGGGCAGTTTTTGTTTCTCGTGATGTCACTGCAGTGTCACAGAAAGGAGAGGAAGGTGACAAGTTTAACCTCTTATGCAATAGCTGCTGCTTTGAATATTTTTTTGCAAATATAGAAGTAGCTGAGATGCGATTCACTCCTATATGATTGTAAACACAGCTTGCTTGGCTTCTAGATAGTTGAAGCTGTCAGTTTAGCTTTTCTTGATGTAAAGGAAGGGTTAATTTGGGGAAAAATGATTTCCCCTCAAGCTTCTCTCAATAGCAAGCTGCATTCAGAGGTATATGTGCATACTGCTGCCTAAGCCCCTGCTGTGTTGTGCTCTCAAGTACAGATCCAAGTTTAGGAGGAGTCGCGCTGCCAAGACTGACGGGCTGCAGCCAGCTACCAGCTCTGCAACTTGTATCCTCCCCATGCAGGGCTCCGCCAAGCCACTCTGGCATCGGCGCTGAAAAGAACCTCTTAGCTTTGACTTTTGGCTAGGGCGAAGATTTTTGCAGCAGCTGCCAAGCAAAGCAGAGCAAGAGGAGAAGAAGTTAGGAAATCATGACCAGCAAATAGGTGGGGGAGGAGAAGGGGTAATTTCATGCTCTGATGGCTCATTTGGCCGTCTTCTTTTTGGGCTACTCTTTCGTGCCATGTCTGTGTTTCCCCACTCCTGGCTTGAAGCGCACATATTTAAAATGCACTCCCATTTAAAAAAGGGAGACAGGAGAAAGAAAGGAGGGGAAAGCGAATCGCTTCAAAGAAATTCAAACATTTGAAATTGTAAAATGCTGAATGGTGACCGAGTGTTGCTTTCTTGCAGTATCAGATGATTCCTTTACGCAGTGACATTTTAGATTCTCTGTTTTATTTTTTATTTGGCTCAGTTCTGCTTGAAAATGTAACCCTTTAGGAATTCACTCTAGTAAACTCCCATTCAAACCACCGGGGATTTCAACAATCTGTTGGCACAGTCTTTCACCGTGTTTTCGAGTTTTTTATAGATTAGATCTTGCATCACTGAAATATTTCTGCCATATTGTTCAAGATAAAGCCAGTAAATTCAGTATGCCATTGTGTATCCCCCAACTTGCCTCCAAGGCCTTGTTTTTCACAGAGTAAAAAAATACTTTATAGAAGAGTGGGAGCTGACTGTGAAATGCGCTTGAATAATAACACCAGGCTCTCAGCTGAAATTTTATACTCTAGATGAAGCATCGAGTGCTCATTAAACATCTATCTACTGTAGGAATAGATAACAAATCTTCCTCTTGATGTTACCCTTAGGTTATGGACAAAAAAAAATTTTATATTGGAACACAAAAATGGCAAACTTGACCAAACAATCAGCAGTAGTTTCACTTCCATTTGATTCTAACCTGAGAAACACAAGCCTTTTGATGTTATAACAACACTAGCATAAGAGCACTCATTATCCTTAGAAGACCTTGTAGTGAAGCACGGAAAGGGCTGTGTCACATTCCATCCTCCTTGGACAAATTGTCTTTTGGCTCAGGTATCAAAAGAGCATCTCTTCACATCAAAATACTAAAGGGCATCAGGGCACATCATGAAACCAAAGAAACCATGCAGCCTTTTTTAAGACCCTCTTTATTTCAGTTTGCTTCTTTCTCCTGTAAACTGAATTTCATGGCAAGAGGGAAGGGTTTTGAATAAGAAATAGCTATAAGGACTGTGATTATGAATAGGTTTTATCTTCTACAACCCAATTTAAGGAATGACAGCTCTGGATCAGGCTAAATACTTTCATCTAGTTCTTTACTACATACTTTATATGGCATTGGTTTTCTTTATGAATAACAGTTTTCCTGTGCTGTGCAATGACTATGCCTGATGCCACAGTGGAAGCTCTGCCATGCTATCACTGAATTTAATTCCCTCTTCCTAGTGTTATATGACCCCTTATTTGCCCCCTCTTCAAATTGTGCTTAGTAATGGCTACAGTAATTCTGTTCATACTGCAATCTCATTGTATTTCAATCATATTTTATTTTAACCCAAGTTTAACTTGTTGCTGCAAGGCTGTACACTGTTTAGTATAACAAATTGTCAATTTTATGTTTGCACAAATATTTGGTTTTTAATGTTTTCATAGCCTAGTTTAACTGCAGTCTCAGCAAATAAAACTTTCAGATCTACAAAACCATGTACTGTAACAGTCGTGTTTTTTCTAAATGATTTGCTGTTGGTTTTTTTTATTCCCCATTTCAATGAGAAGCCACCAAGAACAGTTTTTAGCCCTCTCATTACTTAATCTTAATTGCAATATCTATTAATTTAGATTGTGTTAGTGTTTTAATGATACGAGAGTCAGAAAATGGCTATTGTTCATTAGCCATAAAAATGCTTGTGTTTGAGTCTTGTTTTGTTTTTCAAATCTACTTAATGTCAGTTTTGTTAGGTGTACAATACTGTAAGGATGGACTAGGTAAAGATATTTTCATTCACAGCAAACTGAGATATCTCTAGAGCGATCCTAGTGGAATCATTAATCTGCTATGAACAATGTCTCTCAATTAAAGCTACTTTTATATTTCTTCAGCATTCTGTGATTAACTATTAAAAAGTGAACTTAGTTTTACGTCTCTGGCAGTTCATGTTTTGTTTACTGGACAAAACTTTCTGTCAAGTTTGTGTTTGTATTTCCATGGCTGACACATCCTTTTTGGATAAAAAGGCAGACACTGGATGAAGAAGGTGGCCAGATAACTTGTTAACAAGTGATCTGTCCCATGTCATATCTGGTATTACTTTGCAGTGTGGCATCTTTTCTGTGCAGGTCAGTTCAGCTGGGGCAAAACGGCTGTTAAAAGCATATGACTAGCAGAGGCCAAGCAAGCCAGGAGGTGTGTGAGCATGTGGATTTCTTTAATTCGGGAGAGCTGTGGTTTGCACATGTCACATTGAAGGGAGAACAGAGAAGGAACAATGAAGGAATGATTGACGTTATGTGACTGCAAATACAAGTTACAAACCTCTCAACTTTTCCAAACTGACTGCTAGGTCTCTCCACACAAGACTATTTGAGTTTGATCTCCTGCTAACGTGATGTTAATTTTACCCTGAAAAAAATTAATATGTGAATCCAGCAAGTATCGGTAACCCTGAAGCTTGCTTAACATTGTAAAATATTCAAGATATGTCAGGTCAAAATTGGGCAGTAGACATTTTTTATTGAACTGTATCGATTTCAAATATTTGATAAAAAGTTCTGCTTCATATATGAAGCATATGCAATAAATGCAAAGAATTAGTGGTGAAGGCCTACATTTTATGCGAATAATGGTATTTTAGTATCAACTTGCTTTTGTTGAATACAAGGCAAATACAAGACCAAAAAAGGAAGCAGAGAGGAAGGAGTTGTGGCTACAATGGGTGATGATACTTGTGAGATATTAAAATTGCAGAATATACAGGCAGTCCCACTGTCTTCCTCACTTTGTGCTTCATCCTAGAAAAAGTGCTAAAGCTTATCTTTATTTAAAGCTGTTCAGTCCTGTGTGTAATTTGCAAGAGCATGAGGTAGTGAGGAAACAGAGAAATGGCGAGGGTTTTCTGTAGGATGAGGGGGTGGGAGGCAGCTTGCTTTTCCCCCCACTCGGTTGGTATAAGGGAAAATGAGTTACAAAGAGCAGTTTTGAATGCAAAGGGTAGCCCATTCCTGTTTGGTCCTCTTGACCTACAAAAGAGAGGCAAATGGCTTCTTTTTCCAGATTTCTATTTGATGTCCGGAAGGAAATACAGACTGTAAAGTAAGTTAAGGTTGTTAATGTCCCCCATACTGATCCCTTTGAGCTGCTTAACAATGTGCACTCTACCGTCAATAATGTAACATTGCTGCCTTCAGAAATTCTTTGAATTACTCTTCTGTTTTACTACGGTAATAAGATCTTCTGAATCATAATAGAATGTATAATATTAAAAACAAGAGAGATAATTTAGGTTCTGATGAAAATGCGCATTATTGTATTTTAAACTAAAAAAGAGAAATTACTTAGGAGTCAAGACATACATTTTCTTTCATGTGGTGCCTCTTAATGAATTACTTGCCTTTTTTATATAGGTTCCATTATGGCCTGGCTATCAGATCCAATAATATGTTTGTACTAAGAACAAGATGTTATTTTCAGTTATATGAGTACTCCAAAAATCATTCTTTTAGATAATAATCATTATGATGACACTCCCCATTTAGGGAAAGCACTTTGTGCTTTCGAAGTGCTGTGCAAGCATTAACAAATGAGGGGTGAGATCCTGTAAATGCCTATCAAGTAAACAGCTGATGGCAGTGGAACGTCCTCTGTGAGGCGTTGCAGGAAACAGACCTGTTACATAGATGTATCCATGGCTTCTTGAGTCCCTGTCCTCTTGGATCTTAGCTCATCTTTTCAAATGAAGATGGTATGATAGAAGTCCTTTACCTGCTTCCCATTGTTAACATGGAGTGTGTTATTTGATAGAGTCTGGGCGTGTCTAGAAGACAAACTGTGTTAGACACCCTTTTATGTTCTGTCATGATAGGGTAGGGTTCACTGGTAAGGGAAAATATGTGATGCAGGAGCCTCCCAGGGAATTCTTTTGGTTCCTAGAAGCATACAGTACTGACACAATCTGGAAACATCCTTGAAATAGCCGAGTTATTTCTATGTGGAAAAAAATCCAAACAAACAAACAAACAAAAACCAGAAAAAGTAAGTGGGGGTGCTGGCCTAGTGTGTCTACTGACTAGTCAGTATTCTAACTCTGAGAAAGAGGACCCTAGAACCCCAGAACAGAGCTATTTCAATCACTAAAGACCATAGCTTTTTAATTTCTTTATTCTGAGACCTGAAGTAACTGAGTTCAGCTGCCAGGCATCACTTGATATAAAAACAAACAAACAAAAAAACCCACTTTCATCTTTCTGTTCTTCTCTTGATAGTCCTGGGTACAAGGCTGTTAAATAAATAAAAAACCCAGCTGATTGCTACATGTTGTCTCCATGTCTCCATCTTCTATTCACAGGATCACTGGCAGCTCCTTCTTTTTGCAGAGGGTGAATGCATCAATGGTTCTCAGATCCTGCTTATAACTGATAAAACTGATAATTTAAAACCAGACTATGTTGGCCCTACTTTTTAGTGTTTTTACATAGTGAAGGTAGGTACAGAGTAATGTAGTGCTAAAAAAAATCCCACTAAAATTCAAAACAGCAAAACAAGGGATTGTAAAAAACCACGTCATTAATTGTGACTGTGGGATTATACATTATCTTAGTGCCTATAAGCATTTCCTGTTGTTATAGAATAACAAAATAAAATAAATTACTTGTCCAGGTAGGTCTGTGATAAATCCTTTGGAAATATTTCAAAGGAAGCTTGGTAACAAAGGAAACATGACTTTTACCATCTCTAGTTTGACTAGAGACTAGTGCTGAGATTTAGCTGAAAATATTTGATTTTCCAACCGACAAATAAAGAAACACCAGTACAAATGGTGGAATCAGTTATACAGTCTTTTAAAAATGTTTTTATGCTAAAAATGTAAGATCCAATTGCAACAGGTTTTGATGTTAATGTACCTCTTTAATACTGTTAAGAAAATTTCTAAAACTCAGGATAACTTTATGTGTTTTATGAAAAGATACACAAACTGTAATTCATTCTTCTCTAGAAGGGGCAGAGAAAACTTACTTGAGTTTGGGTAGTTTAACTGTCAAATTTGAATGAGTTTATGCAAAAAGTATTTGTAGCCTCTATTGTAAAGGGCCGTGGTAATACCTACTCTAAGTGAACTAATAAACAAAACAAGGTGCAAGAATCTCCTCAGCAAAGATTAAAATTGAATTTTTATACTGACTAATTGGTGGCTGTTCTAGGGGATGTTCATTGAATGGCTGCTTGAAAGGAATCTCAAGAAAATTTGTGCAAATCATTGGGTTTCTTTCATGAGGAAGGTCATACCAAGTGAGAGAGATTTCACATTGTCCTGTATTTGTGCTTTCCCTGAAAAATGGAGTACTTCTAAGACACTAGGCCTGAAATACAATTGATGCAACTTTCTTAATGCCTTTATAATAGACAGTAGGAAAGGAAACCCAATCAGTGGAAAGCTCTTAATCACATGCATATATTATACTCCACAGGATTTTTCCAGCTCATTTAATAGATTCCTGATGCCCCAGTAATTCTGTCTTTCAAATAGTGCTTATTTTAATCAGTTGTTAAGTAAAACTCCAAACATTCCTTAATCATTTCACATCAAAGGTAAGTAAAGAGGTCAGTAAAACATGTGAGTGATGGTTTGTTAAAATAGGCATGGTTTAAAAGAACAAATTATTATGTCGGTATGTAAGGAATCAATAAATAATTCCATCAACTTGCTACTGAAATGGTCTACAAAAATGTATAGTACAGTGCAATTGCATGTGGCAAATATATCTTCTGTAACTCAACTTTTCTGAAGGAAGCTTAACAGTTTTCTTCCTATTTTGTTTTATACACTGATGTACAGGGATAAGATTTGCTACTAGTTTGATTTGAGCAAAATATTTATTTTTATTTAACAATATGCCTTCTATACATGTTTTGATCTCTTGAGCAAGAAACGGTATCAAGTCTTCAGCAGCATGGATTTTTTACAGCCAACATTAATTTTTTAATATTTTTTGAAGGAGGGCTTGCAGTTGCAGAAATATTGATCATGCATCTTCATTCAAATCCACGGGGCCAGGTATACACTAGTGTTACCATGCACTTGCCCTGGGGATCTCTTCTGTTCAGTGACTGCATTTCAAAAGGTATGAAATGCTGTATTCCGCATCACTGCATAGTGAGAAAGATTATACAGTGAAACTTGGTTAAACAAGTTAAACCCAAACTCACTGTGTGCAACTAAACATAGGTACGCCAGTCACTTAGTGACAACCCAGTCTCAGCCACACCTACTAACTCCTGCTTTTCGCTTTCAGCCAGTGAGGGGGTAATACAGACTTTTCTTTGATCCTCCAGGTCCTGCCCACCATATAGTTGCCATGACAAGTGATGTTAAGTTTTAGTGACTATTTTCAATTGTAGCGTTTCGATTCCCATGATTCCTTGAACAATTACGAAAATAGATTCAGAATTGTCTTTCTTGTAGATTGGAATGTTCAGGATAGCAACAAGTATGCACAGAACAGAACCGTTGCTTGAATTTTAAAATGAGATTTCTCGTGTTGTGCTGTTAGACTGGTGCTCGGCAAAATGTCAGGCTGTATGCAAATCGGTAGTAGCACAGGTGCCCGAGAGGCTGCAGTATCATCATCAAGCGTTTTGGGCTAACTAAAATCTGTTGTGGAGCTGTTAAGGTCTCCCCATTTGTATCTGTTTATAATTGCTTTTATGCAAAACTTGTCTTTAACTTCTGCCAGCCTGATGGCTTAACTTTACAGTAGTCCTGCCGTGCTTGTTTACCACTGCCATCAAACCTCAAATCAGAAGGCATCCATCTTTTCCTGATGTTCTCCTTAGACACCCAGAGAAAATTTTTGCGTGGATCTTTCAAGTCCTGATGTATTGGTGGGACTCCCAGTGACTGAGCCTTCTAGAGCACGTGTTTGCATTTGTTGGCGGTAAGAGCTCCTTGCTTTCAGAGCCCTCATTCTGGAGACTTCCTTCTGCTCACAGCTATTTCCTTGCCTGTTGAATTATATGTAAACAAACTGAGAAAACAAAGCAGACTTGTGAATAGAAACAGTGGACCTCCCCTGCAGGTTGATAGCTCTCTTGTAAAGATAGCACAACTGCAGAAAAACAATCGGGTAAATGACACAGATAATAAAAATGAAGCAGTTAATCACCTTCAGTGTGCCCTTCGCTGAAGGCAAAACACTACCCTCCACCGTTGTGTACTGCTGTCTACCATACAAACAAACAAACCAAAAATCTAGTTGTCTGAACTGGTTGCTGAGTATTGCCAGTGCAACACTTGCGGGAATGTTCAGTTGAAAGAGTCTTTTCCCTGGCAGGTTCATTTGTCAAAACCAGAATGTGTTGTAACACATTTTGATAAGTTTCTGGTGAAACGTGGATAGGTCTCTCAAAAATCCATTCATCAGGTAACTGGTGAGATGCTCTGGAGACATCTTAGGTTACCGTTGGTGTAATATATAAGTGCAGGGAGTCAGAGAGAAGCATTTGGGAGGAGGTAGCATTCCTAGGTAGCAGCGGGCTAGGAGAGGGATAAAGGATTAAGTTATGGATTGCCTGTCTGTCTGTCTTGAAAGAGCAGGTTAGATGCCTGGAAATAAACAGCTGGAAGCTTTTGGCTGGCTTGGTGCTAAATATTATGATCTTTTTTTAAGCGATTTCAAACTTGCCTTTAACAGAATATTCTAAAATGTAATACTTTCTCTTATAAAGCTCAATTTAAAAGATAAAAAACCCAAAACTTCTGAGAATTGAAAAATGTGTGTTCATGAACACAGCTTTTTGTTACAATATGTTGCTGAATTTCAGATGTTTGAAATGCTGCATTTTGGAGGTAATTCCCTGATTCAGAACACCTGTTTGTACCAGAATGTTTTGGTTTTCTTTTCGTGAACCATCCTGGCTTTTTGAAGAGGAAAAGAGTATGTCTGGTGTGTAAAATGCTTTGATTTATCAGAGGTAAGCCACGTTGTTAGCAGAGATAAAGGACCTTGTTTACAAGGTGTCTATATCCTTAGAAAAAAAGGAGTTTCCAATAATTGAATAAGGTGTCCTGAATGTATAGATTAAACTAGAAGGCCAACAGCAAACATGATGAACTTCAAAAGAACAGCTTCTCATCTCTCTGGGGACCTTCATTAACGAGTCACCAGATAGGCAATTACTGTACAGTTCTTATAATGACCAGGATCAGACACAAGCAATCATCACAGTAGGCAGCAAGAAAGCAAGCAGAAAAAACCTGTGAAAATATGCCATTAAATCTTAATTATTCTTCAAAAGAAAACAAGCACGACTAGGGGGCAAATAACTGTTAGGAATATACAGAACTGTATCAAAACCTGCTGGCTCAGGGCAATGATATTTAGTTATTAGCAGCATCAACGTTTATTTAAAGCTAAGCACTATGTTCACAGACCATTCAGAGGTGTCTTTTCCACCTGTTTGTTAAAAGCCTGAGTAAGATCTAGTCTTTGCTACCGCAGGATTGTTCCTAAAATTAAGACACACACACCCCCCTATTATTTTGATCTCTATTCTAATAGCCTCTGGAAACCACAACAAAGGCTGGGGTCCCAGGTAAACATACAGACTATGAAAGACAGGTTTTCCCAGAAGAATGACTTAAATTGGTAAAGGAGGAGAGGCCATTATGGGAGAATAAGAGAGGTCATCAGGGCTGCACAGCACCACCAGGTTTGATGAAGTCCAAGCCCTGTGTTGTAGGCACTTCAACATCCTACGAGTATTTGTATGCAGCAGATTTAGTATGGGTCCATGGGGCTTATTTACCAATGAACGCTCCCCAGATCCTGAATTGCAGAAGTGGTTTCTTTGCAGCGAAGCGGTCCTGTTGAGCTGACTGGAATTCTCTGGGGAAATCCTTTGATGATTATGGGAATATGAGGTTTTTGATGAGTTTCTTCTCATCCTTCTTTGGAAGAAGTAATTAGGAACTTATAAGATAGGCCCCATACACATACTGTTATTGGGGAGGAGGAGTACTGAGAAAAGGAGTGATTGCACAGTAACTCCTGTACTAGAAAGTCACACATCTTTCATCTGCCCTGAATTGCCTTTTAAAAAGAAATCTTATGCAGTGGGAAACAAAGGTCATCCTCATCACTGCCTTGCAGCAAACAATTTCATTTTTTTGTCTCTGTCCTCCAAACTGTCTTCATACAAGTAAACTCACTTTGGTCTGTCTTAAAAGGCACGAGTAATCTAGTACTATGTGGATGTATTACCTGACCATCCTCACACAGTATGTGAGCCACCCATGTGTCCTTTTTTTGGTGTAAGTTATTTCAACCTTTCAAAAATTAAAGCTGTTTGGGATCAAGAGGACAAAAAAGCAAAACCAAAAATTGTCCTGCTGCTAGCATAAGGTTGACTTTTCTGAAGTCCAAAGTACTCCAAAGTTGATGTCTGGGAAATTAACTTGGACTCACTTCTACTTCTTGCAAAACATACCAGCAAAAAAGACAGTAGAAAGAGGCAAAAAAACCTAAGGAAGGAGTAATGGTACTTCTAATGGCTGTACAAAATTGATCTGTTTATTTGGTAAGTGCATGTAAGTTCTATGAAATTTACTGTCTGCCTCCACACCTAGGGAGCTTTGACTTTAAAATTGATAACTCACTTAGGATAACCTTCCTTCACAGAAGTACATTGAGGAAGTTACTTATTTGCACAGTATTGTGGATTTAGCTCCGGAGTATTGTATGAGTAATTGTCTAATGACTTTTTCCTGAGTATGTTTTTCATAGTGCACCATATTTTCCCTGCAGAAAGAATAATTATGTAAATAACTATTATCAGAATATAGTGTGCAGCTAAAAAGTGTAAGCTGCATTGTATGAACATATATTTGTATAATAAGTCTGGCTCTGTAAAAGATAAAAGTGAATATTGAAGCTGTGGTAGTTTATTTATATCTATTTCTGCGTACTTATCACCTAAGGTATTTTAACAATTTAAAGATTTGTTATATCTGATATAGGATATTCAATGTGGGAAATTACCCAAAGGAAATAGTAACATTTTGCATTCAGAGCTCCCAAATATGGGGGCTGAAACTGGTTATGCATCAGTGCTTTTGATTTCAGTGTTGACTGTCACAATGATACTCCCTCAGTAACGATTCCTTTAGTTTTCTTGGGAAAACAAACAAGATAATAGGAATAATTAATCTGTTGTGCTTTTTAGTGTTACTGATCTCAAAAATACCAAAAAACCCTAATTTCCTAATCTTTCATCTTTTCGTATTCTAAATTGCTGTTTAACTTGGTTCTTTAAAACAATATTTAGTTATCAGTCTAGAGTATGTGGTATGTCTTCAAGTTAGTTTGGAGGAAGAAGGATGTGTTTGCCAGTGTTCTGCTTTCATCAGTGACTAATATTTTTAAAAAAAGTTGAGATAACATGACAATAGAACAATTCAGTCGATTCACAAAACAAAAGTTCATCCCACTGTAATGTACTTCAAAATACCTTGCTGGACATAAATCAAACTTGTTTCTAAAAAACTTTGATCGGCATGCTCTATTGAAGCAGTTTTAGGATGTCTGCGTTTATTTTCAGTAAAACTAGGTTACAAAATAAGAAATTTAATTTAGTAACTATTCTTGCTAAATACATTTATCAGTTATTTTGAGCATAATTATTGAGCCAAATAGATGTTGTAGACTAAATCTCAGTTCTCAACATTAATTTTTCTAAATAGGAACTCATGGTAGTTTCCTGGATCCTGAACTTTTATGATTTGATATTATAATTATGTAGTATTCACAGATTTTCTTCTCTTCCCTTTTCCCCTCCCCCAGCATGCCTTTAAAATATCTCTTGCTGTTCTTGCTCTTTCTAAAGCAGCCAAAAGTGGCAGTTGAAACTAACCTGCATAATTCCCCACTGATTCAGAATGAGGCAGGTGATTGCGGTGTCCTGTGGGCTACTTAATGAGCAGTCCGTCATGCAGCCATGCCACATTCATGAGTCAGACTCTTGTGAGCTCTCATCTGGTTTTGGCATGGATTGCTGATTCTTCTTGAATGACCCTACCCATCTGAAAACTGAAAATAATGATATATATGAATACTGACTTGGTTGTTATCTAATGCCTTTGCAATGGTTTATAAGCTGCAGTTCTGCAGTAGCGGAAATAGGATAAATTCCATGCAACCTCAGAACATCATTCACAGCAAGCCTCATCTACAGTAAGCCTGAAACATAGCTTCTCTACATAATTCTTCTGTACTAAGCAAAACCTAATCAACAGATTTTCATGACATTCCTGTCTTCCTTTGGCACGTGAAACATTTCATGGAGTTCTCCATGTACCTAACCTGAATTAATCAATATAAATAAACAGGTATTCATAGGGTGGTCATATTTCTGATGGCAAAAAACAAGTGAAACCTCTCACTGGCCTCCTTTGACTGCCAACCCTGCCCCTTCACATGGCTCTCCATATGTTATTCTGGTTGGCTACAGGAAACGTTTGAATCATGAAGTACCTAGACGCATTTACCAAAATTACACCTGGAAAGCACATTGAGTACATACAAAGATGATGACCATGAAAAATTAGATTAATAGTAGCTGTAGACACACTGATGCATACCCAAACCTGTGAATGATATTTCATATTCTGTGTGGGTCTATGGAACAATGAGGACAAGTGACTTGCCAAGGTCACCTAATGAACTCTAGCAGTTGACATTAAAATTCAGGAACTCATGGCTCCCCACATCTATATTCAGTTTATCGTCAGTGGTATCCTTTAATCATTACACAATCTTTATTTTTGCATCAGTATGCTTTATTTCAGCAATTAATATTGACTATCCTGACTATGCTTCATTTCTATATGAGGTTAACAGATATTTATTGCCAACTATCATGAGAATGTGATGTGAGTTCATGACCTAAGCAGAGAGGTCCTCTATGGCAAGACATTTTCTTTCCAGGTCTTCCTTTTTGTTACTTTAAAATTTTTTTCCTTTGCTTTCCTGTTTACCCTTTTCTATTTTTCTTGACAACTTTGATGTCAATTGGGCTGACAGGTCAAAGTGAGCAATAGCCTTTCCTTGTCTTCAGATGAAGCATGTCACCTATGTAATATTCCTAGATGGTGGTGTGACCTGGAGGAAATCTCAGTTCCCTCCCAAATGCAGATCTTCGGAATTGTGTTAAAACTGATCAAAAAGTATATATTATTGAAGTAGATATTATTCAGAAGATAGTTTTTACTATTTAACTTCAATGGCTTTATTTGTTTCATTGTTGATGTTAACTTCTTCATGTTGGTTTTGGCACATTTTGTGTTGGACTGCCTTTTGAAGTTTGCTCTCTGCTTATGTGTCAGTACCTGAGTTCTGACAAGTTTCAGATCATGGTAAAGGGCTGGGGGGGGGGTGTGTGTTATTGTTTGGTGATGTTTTTTTGACTGAAGGTTTTGTCCAGGGTGTGATGCATGATAAAGATACGTGTTGCTGCAGCAGTCTGACTGTGCATACCTACTTTTGAAAGCAATTGAAGTATCAAGCTGCATCAAACTGTAAGAGAAATCTAATGGGGGAAAAGGAGGAAGTGCGCAAGGAAGCTGCATAGCAATGTTGCTTTGTTTATGACATCACAGTTTAAATGTAAAATCAGTAGGTATCCTCCAGATGGATACCTACTAAAAGCTGGAGCCTTTAAAAATAGCTACAAATTTTTAAATATCCAACTTGAGCTATTTTAAAGGTGCTTTATTTCTACTGGGTTATATTCTTAGCAAATCAAATCCTTTAAAAAGTTCTGACAATACGGTTTGTAAAATTGCAAGTACTTGAAAAAAACAGGCTAAAAGCTCTTGATTCTTGCAAATGCTGGTGCCTCTTCTGGCAGCAACTCATTGTTAGGTGTTTCCCTTGTGAAAGAATTGAACATGTGTACATGATATAACAATAGGATTTAGAATATTTTCAATAATCTTACTGTATCATGTATGTGAACTAATGATTAAATTATACCTTTGCAGACTAGCAATGATACCAACTCTTTCCCAAAAGAACAAATTCTGTCAAGATACAAAGGAGTTTGTGTATAATTCCCTTTAGTCTTAATAGCAGTTAATCTGTGTGAATGGACACTCTGGGGAATATATTTCCTACTCTTGTGGTAATTTTTTCAAAAGAACTGTAAAATGTAAGTTTAAAAAATCAGTTTAGGAAAGATTTTCAACTAATTATTCTATTTCATTGGTTTCTTATTGTCATTGAAAGAACCATGAAACTTCAATATGACTTCCTCTGTTTTGTGCCCAGCCTTTCTAGGTTTAACAGCTATCCTGCCCTTGGAGAGAGTCTTGGATTAGCCAAAATTACACAGCAGCAAATGAGTGTGCTGGGTGTCTCCAAGTCTTCTCTCTGGGAGCTGTCAACAGACAACTCTCTTAATAGAAGCAACAGCAAAACTAAGCAGCTTAACAGCATGATGAACAGGCTATAAGTTTAAATTATATGGTACCTCACGTTTGATTTTTCCCTAGAAGTTCAAAAAGAGTTAATTGCTGTACATTTCATACTGTACATGTGTGTTTTATTTTGGAGATGCAGTGAAGTCTAGGTTGGCTGGCTCCTCAAAATACTTCATGGATTTCTTCTATTCCCTGGACAGGAGGAGAGTTTTTCCCTGTTTTTATTCTGCTCAGTCTCACCCTGGCAAACCATCTTAACTTTACCACAACTAATGGTGCAAGTAATTATTGTTTTTAACAGCTTGTTTACCAGGACATGCTTTATCTAGATTCATCTAAATTGTTCTCTTTTAACTGTCTTTTTCCAAACCAACCCATAGAGCAAATGAAGTTTTTCATTGTAAATATTCCTGTGACCTGGTCTAACCATGAAGTATTATTGGATTAATGAGGATCATTCCCATGTCCTTCATTTCTACTTACATCATTAGAAGCATATAAGCAGCAGATAAAGAAAAAAAAGTCTAGTGCATTCTGTCTGAAAGTATTAAAATTTAATTTAGAAGATTAAGCGTACCTGTTTCAACAGCTGAAAGCATTTTGTAGTAGTGGATTGTTAGCAATAGCTAGAGAAAGACCAAAGGAAACATTTTTACTTGATTCACAATGAATAATTTTGCCTTTCTCCTAGTTTTCTTCTTGAAATATAAGCCAGAGATATATTTCATCATTAACCTTTTGAACCAGGCCAAATATAATTGGCAATTCTCCTGCAACATCCATTTGTCTGTATTATGCTGTTCCTTTTATAGAAGAAATAATTGACATTTTTTCTGTGTACAGTTTTTTTTCAGCCAACCTTAGTAAAGGATCAGAAATATTATAAAGCCCTCAAATGATATCCTATTCCATCTAGGTTTGCCTAACAACAAGTTGTGATTGTATACAGAAGTATTTCAATATGTTCAATATGAAAGAGGAATACAATTGAGAAATTCTGTTTAGCAGATTGGATTCTTACCCTTGTCTCTAAGTCTGGCAACAAGGTTCTTCGAGATGCTTGTGCTATCTTTTAGCACACCATAACACACAACAGAGGTCTGCAAGTTGTGCTATGACATACACCTATCTTTTCTGAAATCGCCTACTGTCAGTAATAATGCCCTTTGTTTGCTGAAGAGCTAATAAAAAATTTGGCCAACTGTAACTGGAATTGCCTTTTAATATCTTAGTTGTCAACCTGCAAGTTTGTCTTTTTGACAGTATATTTTCAGGAATATATATGACATAGTAACAGATAACAGAACAGCCTTAACATCTGGAGAAGAGACTAGCTTCAGTCAAAATGAAGGATGATATGTTTCAGTACTTTTATGACGAGTGGGAGAAGACTTCAGAGAAGGGCTACACTAAGATTTTTTAATGGTCTTTACTTACTGAATCAGTATCTTTTTTTTCCCCATTGGTTGCTTGCTGATTGCTGAATATTTGCCCTTTGCCCCTAATCATTATTTAATACATTAAAAAATATACCATCAGGGACATAATTTTTATTTCTCTTATTAGTTATGCTTCTGCTGAGTGCACTGTTCACTAGTGGGTACTAGCATGCTGTTTTACAGTAGAAATGACACAAAAGGGGCACACATTTTCATTAGAAATGCAATTATCAGGCTGGTGGTTGATGGTTTACTGCTCCTTTGGCCCACAATTTTATTATGTAAGACAGAAACTGGAGTAATATGTTTTGATACATCTGCCTCAGTCTAGCAAACTTTTAAAGTCCATGGGTGTTGTGCCTTTGACCTCCTCCTGAGCTGAATATAGAGTACTTTGCTGGTGGAATATCACTAGCATCTTGAGATCTACAGATAAAAGCCATTAGAGTGGAAATGGATATTATCACTTTTGGCTTTGCTTTCATTACACAGTGAAATATTCTTTTGGTAGTGTATGTGCCCACTTTTGACTTCTCAGATCTCTGAATTGAATCCAAGCTAAATTGTTAGTCATGGAAAGCAGCTGTTATAAAGACGCTGTATCAGTGACCTCTGAAATTTACCATTTGTTCTTAAAAACCTAGAGTGAAGTGACTTAGTGGCCTATAAATCTATCAGTTCGAGAACCCTAAATCTTTGTATAGTTTCTTTTGAGATTTCAGATTATTTCCCCAAAGAGGGTATATGCATCCAAAAGAAAATGGTATGTCATCACAGCTGACTTGGATATCTTCAGTGATTGCATCAACAGGTACACTTTGTATTGGGTGGGTGTGGAGACTAGACAGTTTCTGCTCTAGCCCACTAGAAGTGATACCTATCCAAGTGTTGTGGCTTAACCGCAGTAGGCAGCTAAGAACCACACAGCCAGTTGCTCACTCCCTGCAGTGGGATGGCGAAGAGCATTGGAAGGCTAAAAGTGTGAAAACTCATGGGTTGAGATAAAGACAGCTTAATAAGTAAAAAAAGGAAAAACAGAAAAACAAAACCAAGAAAAACAAGTGATGCAAAAAAACCAATTACTCATCACCAGCTGACTGATGCCCAGCTAGTCCCTAAGCAATGGCAGCCCTGGCAAATTTGCCACCCTTCCCAGTTTTTAATGGTGAACATGATGTTATATGGTCTGGAATATCCCTTCAGTCAGTTTGGGTCAGCTGCCTCAGCAGTGTCGCCTCCCAACTTGTGCACCCTCATGTACTTGCTGGTGTGGCAGTGTGGGAAACAGAAAAGGCCTTGATACTATGTGAGCACTGTTCAGCTGTAACTTGAACATCCCTATGTTATCAGCGTTGTTTTGGTCACAAATCCAAAACACAGCTCCATACAAGCTACTACGAAGAAAATCTATTCTATCCCAGCCAAAACCAGTACAATCGCTGTCCCTTATTCCATACCATTTACATTATGCTCAGGTTCCACACTATCCAATACATCCTCCTTATGCACCACCTCCCTTACTTAGGCTTTGGGCCACCCCTGTAAAGTGTCCATAAAATGTCCATTGAGTTCACTTAGTCCGTGATTTTGGGTTCCATCTGTTATGGTGGTCACTCAGGACAGAAGAGGTGGTGTGTTGTGTGGAGTTAATGGACACCAAAGCCAGCTCAGGTTGGGGCACTGCTGCATTTGCACTGCTTCTTGTGAGGCTCACCCTCCAAGGGTTCAGGTGGAACTCCTCACCTCACCCCTGCTTTGGCATAGACTTATCCATAGACCACAGTCCCTTAGGGGAGTACCTGCTCCAGTGTGGACTTCTTCATGGGCAACAGTCTCTCCAGGGGTGTGCCTTCTGCGGTGTGGACTTATCCAGAGCCACAGTCACTTCGAGGTGTACCTTCTCTGGTGTGGCCTTATCTACAGCCGTAGACACTTTGAGGATACCAAGAAACGCAAGCCTCAGTTTATAGTGCCCTGCTGCTTCTTTCTCCTGGAGAAGAGGGAAGGTAGGAAGGAAAGGGAATTTTTATTTTCTGTGATTTTTGTCAGTTGTCCTTTCCTTAGCAAGGAAAGTAAGTGTTCAGAGATTGAATTAGCTCATCAGTTATAACAGTTCTGTTTAATCCATGAGAATAGTTGTATGGTGGTATAACGCTTATATAACATTGTGCTGTACTACAGAAAATAAGATTCCTATTTAGTACACTGTTGTACGCAAAAGGAGTTTCCTCAAAAAAATTCTAACAACTGTCTGAACAAATCCAGACTTGATGTGTGAATCCAGGTTGTTGGCCTTGATATGCATCTGACTTAGGCCAGTGGGATGTGAGAATAAATGTTTTTTTATCCATCCAATTATGTCCCTTTTTTCTTTAAAGCTGTAACTTGAATCTGTTAGGAATTAATTTCTTACATTAATAGAAATAGACTTTCAGCAATTTTATGGCCCTCTCTTCAGAGGACTTTGTGTTTTGTAAATCAGATTACTTCTGTCCGGTGTTATTAGAGAAACCAGAACACTAAGATTTAATATCAATTTTAAACTAATTAGATTAGGAAATTTAGGTTCTTAACTTTTGATGACTCATTGCAATAAACTTCCATTCTCCTGCCTTGTGGAATTCCAACCTTTTAAAAGGGTCTGAAATTAAACGTCTAGACATTAAAGCATTGGTTTGGCCAATATAGCATAGAAAGTCAATGGCCAGATTGAGAAGAGAAATTATAATCTCACTTGTCATCTTCAGACTACTTCATCATTGTTAGAAAGCAGTTAGTGTTTCAAAAATTTTCTGTCAAATTTTTAACCCAGGAAAAAATGAGAAAACAAGACATTATCTTAATACCATCAAATAAGGATAGGGACACAGGCTATTTTTTTGCTAAAATATGTCATTTTGTATTATTGTTGAGCTTAGTTGTATCTGTGTGAGTGATACAGATACATTAAGATTATTAATCCAGTAGGCATCCTACTGTACTACATGTCTGCAAACAATTAATGTTTTATGCAAATGTAAGTATGGAAGCAGAAGAACCAGGCTGTGTGCTGCTCTGCCTCCTAGGATAACCCTGTGGTCCTCAGCTGGTACTTACTATCTAAAATGCTATGATAATTTCTTATTGTGTTACTCGACAAAGGCAGAAAGAATACTTTCAGAAAACACATTAGAAGACCTTTTCAATATGTTTGCTTCCAAGACAGCATTAACTCCACTGAATAGTGAAAGTAATAGGGATCACTCAGCCTGCCTTAAGGCCATGACAAAACTATAATCTGGTTGTTGATAATTCTGCAGCCCTGTGAAGCGTTCTCATTTGCTCCATAAATTGTACTGAAGAATAGCCTTTTTTGGAATAACAATATACTAATCTCTCTATGTTTAAATAGGGTATAAGTAGTTAAAATAGAAAACAGCCTGAATACAGTAGCTTCTTAGGATATTGCACACCCATCAAAGTAAACTGGAACCCAACAGATCAATAGTTAAATACCATTAAAAACAGTTTTGAGAAAAAATCATAATTGACTTTGCCATATGCTTCATTTTCTTACTACACTATCTTCAGACTGAAACACAATCACCGTTCATAGAGAAGCTAATTATCCACTGTCAGTTAAGCCCTCAATAACTGATCTCTTGACAGCTGGTAATAAGTCCCAAACCCCATTGCAAATTGCATTAAAATACATGTTTATCCACTGGAGAAAGATGAGGAGCACAGCTCATACATTCACCAAACACTACATCTAGCAACGATTGCCGCCTTCAAGATAGCTTTCCTTGCACATTTCACTTCAATTTTGGGTTTTCCTCTTTTCTGACTACTTAAGGCTTGCACATTTCAAATCTCAAATGGTGAAATCATAGCTTTGGCTTTTGATTCTGTCTTCAGTGAATATATGAAACTATGCTCAGACAACCTGGTGATTTTTGCCTAAACGTTTGCTTAAAGTTGCTTTCACTGAGAAACTACAGGTGTTGACTAAATTTTGCATTTGTTAAAGCAGGTAACAAGGGATATAGGAAATGGAAGAACTGATTTGAAAGTCCAATAGCACACTGGTATCAACTCTTCCAGGTTATAAAACTGTTCCATCTCTAAGGTTTAGACCACAAAGCAGCAGTCTATTTCCCAGATGAGCTCTATTTCACCTCCCAACTTTGTTTCCCTCATGCTTTGATCTGCCCTGAGGGCCAGTATATACTGTTCTTAAAGCTTTTTGCAATGTAACTACTGTAAGAACTACTTTGTAGATGAAGACTTTAAAGTCAAAACTCATTTAGCTTTGTTCCGTTACCACAAAAAAACCCAAACCAAAAAGCTAGTGAGTGACAGTGAGAGGAAAACAGAAATATGGTGAAAAGGTTTTTATGGCTGTTCTTGAATATAAATAAATATATAGTAATAGCACTTGATTTGGGAGAACAAGAAGGACAAAATCATGTTACTTTAGTTATATAAAATCATGTGATAAAATTAAAAGAACAGGATAAATTCCATGCAAGCTCTAAATGACAGGTGAACATGGCAAGTCTTGGCCAACATTCTGGTGACTACTTGTATCTGTTCCTGTAGTAATGAATTCTCTTAACAAATATGCACTGCTGAAAGTGTTTCTCGTTGTTACCTTTCCAATCTTGGCTCAGACAGTTCCTCATTGTGTGATCTAAAGACCAATCTACTGCCCAATTCTGTAACAACTCAGTAGAAAATTTACCATTCAACTTCAAAGGCTGAAGAACCTAAATTTCTTTATGCCCTAATTTGTTCTTTTATAAAATTTGTTCTAATATTTCACAGGGATAGTGTGAATGGAATTAATTAATGGGTACAAAGTATATTTGTATCTTTGCATTAAAAGACCTGCTCCGTGTCTTTCTATCTTGTTCTCCATCACAGAAGTATTTAAAGTCTTTGACATTATTATACACAAAGGAGGAAATGAAAATCTTTCTAGTGATTGTTCCTCCTTGTTAGGCAACTACATTTTTCAGTACTTTTGGTTAGTGATAAAGACTGTTGTGTAGCAGTGAATCAATAGATGATTGGTGTAGCCTTTTCTTTTAATTGTCACCATCTCCACTACAGATAGATTGACTCTTTTTTTCTTTTTCTTTTCTTTTCTTTTCTTTTTTTTTTTTGGCTTTTAATAAAGGAATTGCCATGAAAATGGAACAGTCTTTAGTTCACTTTTTTTTTCCCTTGTCACACTGGCATGTGCATCCATCTATCACTATTGTAATGTGCTTTGGAGGTGTAAAAGGCTATTTAGTACATCTTCTTAGTAACTACCTCTGCATAATAGGAGCACCAGAATTGAGAGTACTTTTCATTCTCTGAACAACTGAAATACTTCTAAGTAGATGAATAAATGAGTTCTGTAAGCAAGAACATCAGGAGATCCAGATAAGATAGTGATATTATGAGAACCTTGAAAATAATTCTCTTAATGCTCCTTTTATATTTGCTTAATTAAACTATATATTCTGATGACTCTAAATATTCAAGATATTTTTAAATACCTGCTTTCATGTTTTTTACATACCCCAAACTCACATGCTTTACCTGTCTTTCTGCCAAGTGCTGTGCTGAACAGCAGGTTGGAAAGATAGTAGCAGTGTAATTCCTACCCTCTTAAAAGGTAATAGCAAAATAACTGTGTCAGTTAAGTACTGGCTTAACAATTTTGTCCTTAAGGTCCAGAGAGTTTCTAATAATTCCTCTGGAGCAGCATATGCTTCTACGTAAGATCAAGTGGGTTACCTAATTTTTTCCTTTCCTTGTCCGATCCAAGACAGATTTTGCCATGTGTCTGGATATTTTTGTGGAGTGCTCTGTGTGTTCACATGACAGATCTGCAATCTTTCTGTAAAAATGACAACCTTTGAAATCAAATGTCTCTGGTGAAGATTTTAATCTTGTGGTCTGGGACATAAGTAACGTCTGTCACTCTATCAGAATAAATGCCTACATTGCAAAGATTATGCTGACTCATTACACAGATGTATATATGCACTGAATGGCAGGCAGCTGTGCTCATGGAATACAGTGCCAGAAGCAGTAGGAAGGGGAAAGGAGGGGCAGAGGATAGCCCTTCCATCACACTGTGTAGGAGGTGGGATCTGAACATTTAGTATGTGCTAAGTATTTAGTATTTTGCTAAGTGAGCTCTTCCACCCTCTTCTTACCTTAGGATCGATTTAAGATGAATGCTATATGTAGAAGGAAGCACCTTTTATTCCTGAGAAAGAAGTGCAGACTTACACTAATATGCATTTTTCATTTTGCAGGTGTAGTGCTATTTTTCAATCTTTGGGTTAAAACAGAGAGAAGTCCTAGGCAAAGAAAACCAAATTCTTTACAATACACATTGCTGTGATCCCATTCTTCCACAACTGCATGTTTTCACTTTCTTGCCAAATTCATTTAGTGTGTTTTAGTGCTTTGTATAGTTCCTACTGCTGTTTTATCAAAATGATGGTCACTTACTGCGAGATGAGACTTGTTCAGCCAAGACGAGAGCCTGTGTGCCTGTTCTTGATGTGGCCTGCCCAGCTGGATGGCTATGAGTAGCACACTTCTGTGTTTAAATTACAGAAGGAAAAGGACCAACTTTAGAAAGACTGGAACTGCCCAGATGTACTCAAGAATCTAGTGCAAGGTGACATGACTGCTGTCTCCAAATCTAGTCATCTTGAAGTCCATCTGGTCCTGCAACTTCACAACTCCTAATCCAGTAATGCCACCTAGATCTGTTTGTCCAGCCACAAAGGAAGATTACTCTGCTTCACTGTTTTACTCTCATTCCTACATACTTAAGTGCACAGAGTGTGAACCCATTTAAATGAAAAATGCACTGGGTTTAAACTACACACTCATGACCAGTGCTTTGGTAGTAATATCTTACATTTTATAAAATTTCTTTCATCTGGGAGGTTTTGAAAGCTGCCTGCATCATTGTAGTGGGTTGACCCTGGCTGGATGCCAGGTGCCCACCAAAGCCGCTCTATCACTCCCCCTTCTTAACTGGACAGGGGGAAGAAAATATAACCAAAGGCTCGTGGGTCAAGATAAGGACAGTTTAATAAACTGAAAGCCAAGGTCGTGCGCGAAAGCAAAGAAAAACAAATGATATTATTCTCTACTTCCCATCAGCAGGCGATGTCTAGCCACTTCCTGGGAAGCAGGGCTTCAGTACGCGTAGTGGTTGCTCCTGAAGACAAAAAATGCCCCCCTTCCGTCTCCCTTTACTTAGCTTTTATATCTGAGCTGACGTCATATGGTATGGAATATCTGTTTGGTTAGTTTAGGTCAGCTGTCCTGGTTATGTCCCCTCCCGAGATCTCGCCCTGCCCCAGCCTGCCATTGAGGGGGGGGCAAAAATGTTGGAGAGACAGCCTTGATGCTGTGCCAGCACTGCTCAGCAGTAGCCAAAACACTGGTGTGTTATCAACACCTTTCTAGCTACTGATGCAGAGCACAGTGCTATGAGAGCTGCTATGGGGAGTATTAACTCCATCTCAGCCAGACCCAATACAATCATGAAGGCTGCAATTATTTGTAAAAAAGACCTTACTGCTTGCAAACTTAGATGTTGTTTTGTAAAGTAAGATAGATTGAATTATTACAGTCAAATCCTCAATGTTACTCTTGTTTACAGCACACTTCGCTTAACAATAAATCTCCAAGCCCGTGGGCACTTTCAATTACTGCATCTTCCTTGCTTAGCGAAGGAACTCATAAACCTCTCTTTCTGTCATACCATTTTGAAAGATCTTTGTATGTAATGAAGACTGTGTTTTCTGACAATGCTTACATTAAGAAAGACTTACTAAAAAGATAACTTGTGTGGTTCACCTGTCTTTGCCTGTGACCACGGGAAAGAAAGGATACAGATTACTACAGGAAACTTGGACCTTGAAAATTTATTCCTATGCCATGTGAAAAATGGGTAGGAAATACAATGGAACTAAGTCTTTAAAATTAATTTAAGATTTTTGTGATGTATGAAAGAATTATTCTTGGTATAAACTCTTTCAAATGTACAGCACCAGACTTCTCAGTATTTCAGGTTTTATGAATTTTAGAGAAACCAGAAGATGCAGCTGTAAAGGCATAGATAGCTCTCCCACAGAGGATTTTATGGCATTATTTGAAAAGGTGTCATGTTTACATAGTTTCTTGACCTACACAGGTGGCAGAGGAAGATTCACTATCATTTTACAGATGTAAAAATGAGGTGTGTGCATGAAATAAAATTCAAATTTACCAACTGCCTTTCTTTTCTATTCACATCTAGAAAAACCACAGAAAATGTAGGAATTGCTGCTGACAACTTCTAACAGTTCGTCCTTATAATCTGTGTGTGGTTTCATTATAGACAAAGATTGTAAGAGGTATTGTGTGTTTTGAACAGAAATCATCATTTACTCACCACCGATGGATGAGTTAACAGAAAAAAGTGGGGGGAAAAAAACCCCCAAACCCACAACCTAAGGACTGAGAAACATCATGCTCCAAGTTTTCTGAACACAGATAGCTAAAAGTAATTTCTGAAATTTGTGCTTAAAAGTACACATCGATAGAGTAAAGAGACTGAGTTACTAGTGGAAACTGGAGATGTTCATCATTTCTGAAAATTGGTCCAGCTACCTAAATGTCTGTTAGAAAACTAATTTTAGGAATGATAGTTGGAATACATTGATGAATATTGCCAGTGTCATATTTAACTGTTAAACAAGTAATAGCATGTAATCTTTTATGCCTCAGTATAAAAATAATCCTTAAAATAAATAACAATAAAAATATATGAAGCATACAACTCTATCACAAAATAACTGTAATCCCATTTTGTAACAGTAATGAATATACTGCAGCAAGCTTCACTGATTAAAAACTTTTTCTGCCAAGTTTGTTTCCTGTTTATCAAATGGGATGTAAAACGCAGACTACCTTTCTATGTGGTGTATTAACATGTAAGCTTTACTTCTGGAAGACAGTCCACGTTCCTTTATCGGTTTGAGCTTCAGGTTTAAATGTCTCCAGCTGTCAAAAGTTTAATTTGGGTCACCAGCAGATCTCTGGCTGCTGGGGCTAGAAAGAAAACAGAGCAAAAGGCAGGAGGTCTGCTCTCACCCACCATGCACTCATTTGAAGAGTGAGCAAGCTCTGGCATGGTAAGTTGATCACAGAAAGTAGGGCTCAGGACGCCACAAAGTCCATTCCTCTGACTATCTCAATAGCTGTATCTGTTGTCTTCTTTTTATCCAGTAACACTGAAACTGGGATGGCAAAGCCTTTCATTTATATTTGGCTCGCTTTAGCATATTGTTGTATTTTCCAAAATCTAATGTGTTGTGAGATTTGCCATGTGCATTTCATACGTTGACCCCTATAATACTGAAGATATTTAGTGCCATAATGTGATACTAGAAAGAAATGACACATTACAGTGATTATAGTATTCTGTCATTATTGAGAAAGGAATATTCTTCATTTTGCTGAAGTTAAAAAAATAGAAAAGTTAATATAAAAAATTCTGGAATCTATGGAAATGGTAATGTTAACAGTTATGTCTGCAGTAATACATATGCACTTCTGGCATGTGGAACTATAGGACTTTCTTGTGCACAAGTAATGTCGTCAGCTCGCTTTTAAAGATTTAAGTAATATGAATGCTTCATTTTCCAGTTCTCTTTGTTACATTCTTTGCAATTGAATTATATGGACAGATGAGCTTGGTGTGGTATATATGGATTTCATAGAATTCATAGAATATCTCGAGTTGGAAGGGACCCATAAGGATCATTTGATACCTCAGACCTGGCAATCTGAGTCAGATATTCCAAATAAACTGTTTGAGTTGAAACGTTGTCACAGTTCAGATCCTCAGACCTATTTGTGTGGTGCTTTGAGGAGGTAGAGGGGACAATTTGAGAAAAACTGTGGCTCCAAGGACAGAGAATTTAAGGAAATAAGAGGACAGGTCTTGCAATTAACTGTGTTTGAAAGCGTTGATGCTAGAAGCAAAAGTTTTTGTAATGTAAGAATTAAAGGAAGATAAAGACCTGAAAAGAGATTGTCACTGTTCATCGTAAAATCATGCTGACTGGTTGTTTAGTTCATCATTGCTGCTGTGGTGTATATGGCCTATTTGTATTCTTCCCCTCCCTTGCTCTGCTCTTCTGCTGCACTGTTCAGGCCTCCCGACAATTATAATCTAACATCAAGACAAATTCTGAAAGTATTGGGCCCCAGTCTTTTTGTCAGTTATTATTTATATTAGTGTTCCAATGAATTGAAATGAAGAAAAAATACATTCTACTCATGTACAAAACAAATGTATCATACATTCAGGGAGTCCCTAGTTAGGGTACTACGTGGACCCTAATAGAATGTGATGCACCACAGCTCCCTTTCCTGCTTGAAGACCCTTCATCCCAAATGACTCTGAATCTGCCACAAAAAGCCCAGCTACAGTTGTCAACATCATTTATCCTATGCTTAGAAGCAGTGCCGTGGCCTGTAGGCAAAGGATATTTGAGCACTCTTTCTTGTTCCTTCCTTTTCTTATGACAAAACTGTTAAAACTGTTCTATCTCTGAAACACTGTAGTTTCAGTGAAGTAGCATATTTTAGCAAAAGATAATGTTGATGAGATTTTTCAGCCAGCTGATACAGATTGACAGTCCCAGTTACTAAAAGGGGGCCACAAGTGAGAGTAAGGGGTACAGGATTTGAATAATGAGTCTTTGCAGTGAACACTACTTTGTAGAGACATTGCTCAGAAGGTTGTCTGACATCTAAAATACATTAATCATCTGCCTCTGATGTAAATCCATTTCAGAGGGAAAACATTCATACATTCACTATTGCCTTTCATGTTATACAGAGTAGGGCAATGATAAATTTTGTTCTTTCCCACTTATTTAAGAAAATTGATTTTTTGTGGAACTAAAGGTGTTTTATAGGATTATTCTTTGTCAACAGAATGTCTCTTACAGTATATTATCTAAGGTCTATAAACCTGTTATTTTGGGGGCCACACTTACTAAAAATGCTCTCAATCTAATTTCTTGGATGGAAAAAATACTATTTTCTAAGGCCAGCTATATGAGTGAAAATGCAAAATTTACCTTAATAAGTAGATCACTTTATGACTATAACTGTTGAGGGCATTTGGCAACATTTTAAATTGAATGTTAGAAGAATTAAAATTCCTTTAGCGTTAATTTTGATAATATGGATTAGGATCTATCACTTATTCTAGAAAAAAAAATAAAAGATGGAAGGTGTTACTCAGTGCTACAGAAAATAACATTATATTGCAAAAGACTTAACAGAATTTTAAAACAAATTAGCAAACTGGACAATAGAGAAAAAAAATGCTAAATCTGTTTTTACCAGATAAATTAAAATGCTGAAACTTTTGACAAAAACCATAATCCAGATACCCTGCAAGCTTCATGTTCATATTTACCCACAGCTAGCAGCTGTTAGGACAACTGAGTGACATAGGACAACAGTTCCAGCTGTAGAAAGCCAAAGTTAAGCCTTCATAAAATCAAATCTTAGCCATTTCTTCTTCTTAATACCCTTCTAAGGAACAGCAAGACATTTGCCTTTTAAAATTCAGATCCAGTTATTTAATAGTAAGAGGTGAAAAAAACATTAAACAAATCTAATAACTGCCAAATTAATGCAATTTGCTACACTCGTGTTTGGTAGCTGAAGACAAGCTAAATAGCTGTCTAACCTAAGGATAATAAAAAAACAGTGTGCAAAAACACCCTTTAGAGAAAATGTCTCCCACCAATATCAGATGTAGTAGTAGGAATCAAAACTGAAGCAACTAATTTAAAATACATTCCAATATATTCTTATTAGGAGGTTAATTGTTCATGGATTTCAGGGCTTAAGAGTACCTGAGTGTATGAGTGGTCAAAAGCAATTTGCTGTTGACATTACTGGATCAAGGCAGTTTTGAAGTCACATCGCATCTTTTTTCCCCTGCTTTAGATATCCCTCTAATGATCAACTATAAAGAACACTGTGGAATTAGTTTAATTTTTGATTATGCAGAAAGAAGTCAACTTGACTATGATAGGCTGTGTTGCACCTGGAGGGCTTAAAGAGCCATAAGTTGATTTAACCAAGTGAAATAAGCAAGCCTGTCATGGTAGAGGGAAAAGACTATACACTAGTTTGACAGCACCCTTTTTCTGCTAGAGGAGCTTTGCAAAATAATAGCATAGTTCTGGCCACTTTGAGATTCACACTTATTGCCCGTCTTCCTCAATCGTTGCAGCTATAGGTTACAAATTATTTTTTTCACATACTCTGTTAGCCTCTGAAAAAGTAATAGCTGTATTTGATATCATTTCTGAAATGAAAACAAAATCTTCCTGATTTCTTAGCATTGGTATCTAATTTGTCATGACTCATACGCAACTGCCAACTTAAAGAGGTAACTACATGGATCTAAATCATTCTTGGTGTTCTGGACAATACTTTCTCTGATTTCCTGAAGTTTAGTGATATTTAAAATATGGTATAAAACACTGGATATGGGGTCTTCCACTCTAAATTTCTAATAAGCTCTGAAACCAGTGGGAACCATACACAGGGCAAGAAACTTTTTGAAGAACAACAAACAACATTAAAAACTTGCCTCTATCTCCAATGAATGAATGCAATATGGACAAATCACCAAAATCTGAAATACAGCCTCTTTTTCTGTAGAACATTCTAAGTTATGTCATCAGCAGTACTACACAAAAATACTGTTTACTGTAAAGATAACTAGTAGAGTAAAATCAGATTTTTTTTTTCTCCCCTGAATTGGAATTCTGCTAGACATTTTGGGCTAACTCTTTTGGGGAAGAGAGTTTTAATCTTTAGTACGCATTCAGTCCATTTATTTTATTGTGGTAGGACACAAATACAATAGGACATTAATATTATTATGCCAGGTAAATGCTTTGTTGCATTGTATGTTTTTTGAGTCATATTAGTAAATAGTCCAGTAAATATAATAATCATAAAGCATTCTACAGGCTCATAATCTTATAATGAACTTAATATAAAATCAAAACCAAAGCTCAGTGAACTACTCATCCAGCAACAAGATCATTTGCATGGGCAGTAAGATACAGATGATTAGCTTTTTGATATTCATGAGAGAGAGGTTCTGTTTTCATTCTGGACCTTATATCTCTTATCAGCCCTCTCGCAGAGAGAGCACCCGAGGAAGAACATAAATGGGTCTTCTAGGACTTACACAGATGTGGCCCAGAAAATACTCACAGGAGGATGTTATCTAAAAATCTAAATATCTGAAAGCAACAACCTAAATTAGTCATTCTATCACTTGGGGTTTGGGTTTCCTGTAACTATAAAGCAAGCCTAGGGGAACCAAGCAGAATTGGGCAGTGCGAGTACCTCCAGTTCACAAATTCACACTGAGCTCAAATTTGGCCATTAACCAATGGATTAGTCTTTTCCCTTCATTTGACAATTTGCATACTCAAATAAAAAATGAAGCCACTCACAGAAAAGAAACAGAAAATCAGATAATTTATAGACTGACTTACTGGGTTGCACAGAAGCCTGTCAGCTGTTTTTAACCAAGTAATAAGAGCTGTAAGACCATTTGACTTTTGGGTGTATGTTATCCCTAGGCAAAGTATCACACATGCATTCAATTAGCTTTTGCAGCACACTAATTTGAGTTTATGAAGCATATTGTCCCCACAGCAAAGAAATGCTGCAGGGCTATTGTAGAGTAGCATGCACCACAGTCTTACATGATTAATGAGTTTTTATTATTACTGCTAGCCTACACAAACAGATTTACAAATTATCCAGATTCAAGGTCTAGGTGGCCAGTTCTTCCTGTGCTTTATGTCAACACTTGAACTTTATCTGAAATGTGAAGTTTATTTTAATAGAAACCAACTTTAGTATTTGGGGACAAAGGAAAATTTAAAAGAGCTTGATGTAAAACTTGGGAATGGACAATATATTTCATGAAAAGGATTCTACAAGAAGTGTAGTTTTTTAATTAGGAGGAAAGGGGTAATTTTCTTTAAGCAGTTCTGTATGATGGGATTAATCATGAGGAAAAAAATGTCAATATTTATTATGCTTATTTTAAAGTGAAGATTCTTGCTATTAAACTGGTGTTGGATTTTTTTAATTTCCTTTTTTAGCATTTCATACTTGCTAAAGCTCTACTAGCAACACCTCTCTCTTTCACTTTACATTTAAAATACAAGTTTAAGATATATTCTTTGCTTGCATTTTTTTAAGCAAGTGGAGCTAATTTCTGTTCCCTTTCTCCTGTTCCTGGAGTTTTTCTTGATTTCAAGAAACATAAATTGTCTAGGCCTACCAGAAGGAAAGTCCATACCCCTTCTCTTTGTAATAGAAGACAAGCATTTCATACATGGTTATATATACTGTTTAATATACTGTTGGTACTACTGTGTACCAACTAGGCATCCTCCTCAGAAAAATACAATACAAGGAATCTGTTCTATCATGCACCAAGAAATGCAAAACCAATTTTTTGTTCCTTGCTTGTACACATGAGCAAATCAAAGTCTAGATCTGCCTCTGGCTTAAGTTGTGAAACTCTAAGGAAAAGAAAATATTAAGTATTAAAGCATAAATAAAAAAGTAATGGTTAACTTTGACAGTTACAGAAATACACAAAGTATCTCTAGAAATTATATTTTATTGTATGTAGGCCAAGTATGACACACTCAAAAATTAACTCAAGGAAGATATCAAACTGTGCAGTCATATTGCCAGCTCTACTATACTCAAAATGCAGCCTTTCTTTTTTTCATCACCTTTTCTTGCATATTGTTGCTAAATTAAAGCAAGATATTGAGAGTAACATTCTTTTTCCTGATTATTTTTCTCTTCAGCTAATGTGAAGAAGGTTAAGTGGGGTTAAATACATCTTATAATTAATATAAGCATAATATAAACATAAGTATAATATAGAAATATGTTATGCTAAATATAGTTTAAAAGTAGTCAAGGTTGAGGTGGACTAGGTAATAAAGTCCTCTATTGTTCCAAGCAAATCAGTCACTAAGTGGTTTTGGTCCCCACCCAGGCTGGGCCTGGGTTTATATCTATGCCTTTCCTCTCCCTACCAGGGGAGGTGTTAATAACTCACCTATACATAATTTACAGTGTCTCAGAGATTTGTTTTGTTCACTGCAAACTTCAAACCATCTAAAAGTCTGATCCTTTGTCTTTTGAAGTCTTGTCATTGATTTTAGAGATAGCAGTATCAGGTCTTCAGTAGACATTTAACTGACATAGCTGCTCTCTCATTTGTTTCTTCTGGCTACATTTTAGAGCTAAGTAAAAGCCATTCTTGAACACAAAAGAAAAAGCAGGAAGGGAATGATAGGGTCTCCATGGTCTAGAAAAGACAGGCTTCTGGCTTTGAGGCTCAGCCACTTTGGCAGAAGAATAAAAGCAAAGGACTTGCTCATGTTTACAGGATGTATATCCCAGAGTGCACTTAGCATCCCAACTACACAAAGGAAACAGCTTATCAGCAAAAAGCCTTCTAATAAATCTATAAAGGCCTCTCAGCCTTTCTGCTTTGTTTCAGTGATTTTTCAAGCTATAGGAACTGTCTAAAAGCTTTCCCCCTTCCGTCTTGTAAAGCAATGGTCAATGTGTAGCATGGGGGAATGCTGTTTGTTTTGCAGCCTTTTCACTGGTGTGGAAGTTAGCCGATACAGAACTCCTGCTTTATTTGTCCCAAATGAACATCAGTCGCTAGTGCAGGCTGGCTGATTCACACCATGAATTAAGTAATTTCGTTTCAGAACATTTTGTCCTCTATTACAGCCTTATTCTTCCTGGTTTGTAGACTATTGTATCCTCCTCTTTCCCCCCATTCCTCGAATCTTTCACATTTAACTGGTTACACAGCTAGGAACATAACGTTTCAAAGATATAAATAATAATGAGCTCCTTTAATAAAATCAGATATAAGTTATGCAGCAGACGTCAATTATAATGGATTTTAAAGGTTTCGATCTAGAACCTGGGTGGCATTACATTTAGCCTAATAACTGTAACTATGATTTATGTGTTTGCAACTGAAATGGTTTCAGTGCTTCGATATATGTCCAAAGTAAAATTTATAGTCTGCTACAGAATGTATAAATAATGAACAGCCATATGTCATATTGCATTTAAAAATTTGACTTCTTCCACAGCCAGCATAAGGTAAAATGAATTAAAATTTTAAGTTCATTGGGGATCAAGTTACTTTAATACTTTAAAGCAGCTCCACAAATACAAACCTGATTTAATTACTTTTCCTGCAGTAAAAAATAAGATACTTTTAAATTTGCAGTTGTATTCAAATTAAGCCACAACAAAGAGTAAAACCTATGCTGATAAGAAAGGAAAATTATTCACTTTTCTCCTAAAAATAATTGTCGCTAGTTTTTCCTTAGATAGCAAAACTTGGATAGCAGCTATTGACAAAGAAATGCTGTACAAAGAATTTAAATGGAAAGAAGCACAATTACTATAATTTTCAAATTAACTCCCTCCCCCAAATACCCATTTCATATTGGAAAAAAAATCTGTAATCTATTCTGGTAAGATGAGCTGCATGTGACTATATGAATATGAATAAACACTGCAATTTTCCAGTTGGTCATTTGAAAATTAGAAGTGCACCTGACTAATATTTGTGGCCCATTTGCAGCAGAAAGACCACCCGACCCTCCGTTACAGCAGGGATTGTTTCTCAGAATGTATCTACCTTTTCTAAATCTTGGTTTACACATTTTAAATCTTGCTGACCAAGCTATTCCTGTTTTTTTTTCTTCTTAACTATCTGTTGAAATTTGTCATTGTCATGAATGGACTATGTACAAAAATCAGATGACAACTGCTATTTTATTAGTAGCTTATCAGGCGCTTTCCATTTTGCCTATAACAAGAGATGAAGCATAACAGGATTTCAGTCCTATGGGATACAGGATGTGCTAAGATTTGACCCTGGGAGCCTGTTCTCCTTATGTCATCAGATCAATTCTGCACCAGGAAACGCTTCTCAAAAATTTTAGGTAGTTCTTCGGGTATTTATAGCAAGCAAAGTGCTAAGTGTTCAGCATTGCCTGTGGCTTGAAGCTTCTCTTTTCCTCTTATATGGGAATACTATTTTCTTTTATTCCCTGGAGTGTTGGTACCAGGACTGAACTTAGCGAGCTCTCCAAGAAGCAGAAATAAATAAGTGAAATATTTGTAGTGAAGCCATCAGCAGAGATGACATCTATTTCTTAGCAGACCCTTCTTTTGTATTATTGGGAAGTTATCTAACTTCTCATAGAAAATGCTATTGATTTTTAGCCTGTTTTGTCAACTAGTCAATAGCCACACACAGAGGCTACTTGTGATATGCTACCTTTTTTTTCCCTGTTAGAAAAAGTGCAACTGTATGTTGTGTTACCAATGTGGCCAGCCTGGTGGTTTTTTTCTCTTGAACTTTAAGTATTAATACATATGCTTGGTTTATAAATGTCGAAGTCTATTTTATCATCCCTCTAAAAAGGTGTCTTAGCTGAGACAGATGCTTTTGCTAAGAAGTAGTACTGGTGTCTTAGAGCTAACATGCCTTTGGGCTCTGACAGACATTTGGCAGCAGATTGAAACTGGGTGTCTGAAATGGTTACTGCTCTCACCTTGTCTATCACAGATTTAGTTTGTCTTGCTACACCAGACTGAAGTCACGGAGGTGGTTTATGAGTACCTCAGATGCCCCTTTTCTCAGAAATGGCAACATCTGTCAGAGAAGGGCAGAAGACTAGGAGAGGAAATATGGAATGAAAGTGCAAGTAGCTTGAAAATTCTAGCTAAATTTTTAATTCTTCTTTGAATAATGTAATCGGGCAAGCAGAAACATTTATAGAAAAAGAAGTTCAAATTCTATGATTCTGAGGGAACAACTCTTTTTGAATATTGAAATGTCAGTTCACCTGAATTTATCATGTGAATTTAATCTCGGGAATATGACATACCATTCAGAGATCAGTTTGCTGATAGTCATTGAACATTGGGTAAAAAGATGGGTTTGCGATGTTCAATTGGAACAGATCAATTCAGACTTTAATAACTTTTAAGACATAAATGTTGCATTGCTGGATGAAGTTGTGGGGGGTGATCATAGAAATGGATACTCCTCTCTATGAAATATTATTGATGAATAAAATTTGAATTTTATTCAAAATTGGAATTTTTTTTCCAAGATTTTAATAACACCAAACAATGAATGAAGTATGTTTATTCAAGACATGGAATTCTTGCATCAGTTTGACAAGCCCAGCTCTCCACCTGTCCCTTTTCTTTCTTGAGTTTACCACTCCGATTCTGTCCTGCCACGTTTATTCAAGAGCATAATGTTTTAATTTTCTTGTGCTTTGGCAAAGTCCTAGTGGAAAAGATACCCAAGTATCAAAATTTAATGTTAACTTGTGGATCTCACTGTGTGAGGGCACCTGTTACTTGTGATATCCAATAATCAGACAGATATGTTGCCAGTTTCCTATCTACAGGAACACAGGTTTCAAAAGAGATTCTATTTGCAAACAGATAAGCCTGCATTCAGGTGTATCTTATCAAATGGGGCCGCAGACATTTTCTGATGATAATCAAGAGCACCTTGTCTCAACAGGAGCTTATTTCTCTTCTGCTCCCTTTAAACTGTTGCCACAGCTTTTCAGAGAAATGGTTGGGTTTAGCTTTTTAGCTTTTTTTTTTTTTTTTTTTTAGGGATTTGTTACTAGAAATTAATTTTAGCAAAAGGCTGTTTATGAAGTTAGGTGAGCTTAAGGAAAGGTCAGGAGACATTCAGAGTACTGAAGACTTGGGGAAATTCAGTAGCAGATGAGATCTGCTCTCATGATTTAGTCAGTTTAATGGAAATATAAATAGCTGGAATTATATCCTGTAGTCCAGGCATTTCATGACCTAAAAGTAAACTGGTGAGTGTTTTTTTGAAAAGGTATAGCTGTTGCTTTCTTTATATGGTACTATGTCCTTCAATAAATATGTTACCCATGTAAAGAAAACTGTGCAAATATTGGCTACAGTATCAGAGACAAATGATACAATACTTTTTGTGGCAGGTCTACCTGCACTTTCCAACCTGGTTAGGTTTATTATCATTCAGCAGCTTCACCTTGAAAACAGCTGTCGTCATTGACTTGAACTTGCACATTCTACAGGTCTATGACTTCAATCATGTCACTCAGCAATTTCACTGTACTTCTGGTGCTTAGAAGAGAGGAAAAAAAAGAGATCTGTGGCTATTCATGTCACTGATAGATAAAATTACTATAGCTATTACCATAGCTCTTTTCACCTGTTGTCACTATTCAGACTGCACTAGGATTTTTAAGTGTGCTTTGTTTCACCAGATTTATCCTTACAAGTTCAAACACTTATTAATTTGCAACTTATGATTAGTTAAAAGACTTTGTTGTTGTTGAAACTGTAATGACTGGACTTAAACTTATAGAAGAAGAGAATTGCCCTAGTTCATTTAACCTCTGCTTTTTTTTCTTAATTAACGTTCAAACTGATTGAAAAGTTTTGGGGGTTTTTTTCACCTTCCTCTTAACAGATCTGCAAATAAGTAAGAGTCTTCAACTTGCAAATATCCTTGAAGTTGCTTTTCAGCTCCTTGATTGGGCTCAGGAGACAAGTTTCCGTATCTCATTGGATTGGAGTTGCTTGTTTATATCATGACCTTGTGAGACTGGTACTGAAAGTAACAAGCTGGACATCAAATTATTTTACTCCATTCCAAAAATTTTGAACATTTCAATGATTTTCATATTTTAAAAAGAAAACTTTCTGTATTATTAGGTACTTAAAGAAACTGAGAAAACAATAGTTGATAGAAATCAGCTTTTTAAATTACTGTGTTACTTTGACTGTATTGTCATCAGTTGTTATTATTGTATTACCTAATCTGCATGCTTCAAGATTTGTTAAGAAATTAATGTTGGGTTTTTTTGTTTGTTTGGGTTTTTTTACACCAACGTGCTTTTAACTAAAAGAGGGAGAACAAGCCTTCAGGAGTCATAGTTTTGGGGGAGAAAGTAAGCCTTCAAATAAGATGAAGCAGCAATAAAAAGTGACCACACACTTTGGTTAAAGTTCAAGTCCTCAGTGAAAGATTGTTGTGAGAATGTCATTTATGTGACAAATTAGTGCTTCATTCAGACATTACATTTAGAGAAGAAATTGTCATAAACATAGGGTTGAGGTTTTTTTCATAATTTCCCTTCTTGATCAGTGTTGCTTACAGATATTTTCTTTTGGGCAATTATCATCAATCTTGTCTTTACTTAAAATGTTTATTTTATCCTTTCCATAGTGTTCTGGAGAACAAACCAAACAAAACCTTTCTTTTATTCTTACACTCCCATAAGAGTTCCTTTTATAATGTAATGTAGCCACCTCCCAAGGATTTGTGATCTCTTGTGATTTGATACTTGTATTGTCCTATACATGTGAAGACTGAGAAATATTCTGTGGGTGTGGAGTTTAAGCTGCTTAAAATCCAGCTAATTATATGCAGTGTTTCCAAGAGTCTGATGACTTCACAAATGTGTGAATCCAAGTCAAAACTCCAACAAAGTTGCAGGGGTTTTCAGAACAGTAATTTTTATTCAGGCTTTTCTCAGGAAGAGAGATGTGTGTGTTCACAAGGAGAGAGAAGGGGAAGTGTTGATTTCTTTTGTTCCCTCATAATATTGAAGATCCAAGATCTATTTGGAAAGTTTTTTTATTTCTGTTTTGTTTATGAATTATCATGTCTTAGTGCATTTATCCTTGAAAATAGTTACATTTAAAGAATAGGTAGGACTGCAAGATCTCAGTAACTGAAAACTGAATCTTGTGATTCAGTTTGTGAGGAAGATATTTTGCAATAAGTTTAAAAAATCAGAACCTTTGGTTATTTTTTTTTTTCCATCAACTTTTTAAAATGAGATGGTATAGAGTCACTTTAGAGGAAGCAGGCTATTTTAATATTTGGTAAAGCTTGAGAAAATTCTTTTTTTCTGAGATCTCCAAGGTGTCCTCAGCAGTAGCATGAGAAAGTGTATAATGCACTTGACATTTCTGAATTAAGGTGTGCATGTGTGCCTACATTCAATGCTAAAAAGGGGGTTTAGGAGTTCTTTAACCTCCAGAGAGAAGATAACGAAAAACTTCAACCACCTTCTCAGGTCACCTTAGAGTAACTTTTGGTAAGCCTGAATAAGCAGTTAAAAGTAACTTGTATTTAGTGCCTGTGATTGACTAGATCCTTAGAAGGTGAATGTTGACATTGTCTAAACCCCTGCAACAGAAGAAGGCTCAGTGGGGATGAGCAAAAGTGCTGTGCCTGTGAAGCTCAGAGAATAATGCAGGGTGTGATTGACCCACAGCTGCTGCAGAGAAGCTGACATAGGGTGGCTTTTTTTTTTCTTAGATAAACAGCTGTCAACAGTTGAGTGGAAACAGGTATAAATGTTGCTCCCTGAGTTAGCCAGACCAGCATGGGGAGAGCGAATAAGTGGTTCAGCCCAATATGGACTATAAAAACTCAGCAACTAGCAAGAGAATTTTGATCTGGCTTCAACCCACATATTTTTTCCCAGCAACTGGGGGCACATGATGATGGTGAGTATGTTACAGAGACTGGTAACATTGGTGTTGTGATTGAACTGTGTATTGCAATTGCTATAACTTTCTAAGCGTAGCTAATATTCGTATTGTGTTTTCAGTATATTTTGTATCACTATGCTAAATTGGAAGTCCTGTGTAACATCAAGTATCTTCAAATAAGTGAACTTCACATTAAACATTACACCTTCCATGTGTGGAATATCTTAAAAGAACCTGGTCAGAGAGTATTCCCACACACATCTCAAAGAGGAAAAACTCACCCATGGAGACAGTTTTTCAAAGGCATGGAAGAAATTTAGGTCAAATTCAGTTAAAACGTGGTCATTCTGCTTATATCAGCAGTGCCTTTCTAGGACCCAACTTGGTGTTAGTCATACAGGAAAAAAATAGTTTAATCAGCATTTCAGCCTCTCTATTGAGGGACTAAAGTTATTCTGGTAGCGTGATGGCCTTAGCAAGGTCTGATGTGCCATGTGGGAGGCCTCACCAATATTTGAAGGCCCCTGTGCCACAGATTATAGTATGCCTGTTTTACAGTCTGTAATACTGTATTTCATAGTTGGGATGGATCCTTACAGAGCTACTCACAGTTCTTAAGTTGAACCATTGACTTCAGCAAGATTATTAGCAGTAATGAAAACATGCCAGGAAATACAACGGCTTTGCTAATAGATTTTTTTGTAGACTTATTATGGATTCATTTTACCAAATTGAAATAAATATCTTAATGAAACTGTGAGTAGTTTTCAAGTGCAGTTCATTATGTTAATTTGCTAAAAAAATTAAATGGAACTAAAAGATTATTAATGCAATATTAGTGGAATATATGAAACTAGATTTTGCCAAAATGAGTAGAAAATAAATGCTTAAAAAGGATTCATACTATAAAAGATACGATAGTATGAAGTATATTCTATTTACTGATGATTGTTCTGGACCCACTCATAAATTCACCTATGAAGTAAGTAAGACTAAGGTGTTTAATGTCATACAGAATTGTTTATTGGAGTTCGCCATTGCAGTAAAAGAAAGATACATTATTGATTGTATATAGCAGAGTGCATAACCCCATAGTATTTGTCAAGTGCACTCTCATCAAATGCAATACTTCTGAACTTGTCAGTGAGGTGCCAGTTAGCTATATTCAGTATTGGCCTGGATGAAAGCCCACTGAATTCAGGGGGAGTCTTTATATTTATTTCAATGGACTAGCTTCAAAAGCCTGTTCTATGGGACATATGACAGAACCAGGTAAGCCTTTGGGCCATCTTTTCTCACCCTCTTGGTTCAAAAGACAAGTCATTGTGTCAATGTTCCTGGCTAGCTCAGTCGGTAGAGCATGGGACTTTTAATCCCATGGTCATGGGTTCGAGCCCCGTGTTAGACATCTTCCTTCTGGAATTCTCAATTCTTGGTGAGGTAAGGAAGGTCGTCACCAAAACCACCACTATGGACTTCTGGAGGGCAAACTTTGGCTTCTTCAAGGCACTGGTTGAGAGAGTCCTTTGGGAGACAGTCCTGAAAGGCAAAGGGGTCCAGGGGGGATGGACATTCTTCAAGAAGGAAATCTTAATGGCTCAGGACCAGGCTAGTCCCATGTCCCGCAAGTCGAACCGCCGAGGAAAACGACCGGCCTGGCTGAACAGGGAGATTTTGCTGGGAGTCAAGAAAAAAAGGAGAGTTTATCATCTTTGGAAGAAAGGGCAGGCAACTTGGGAGGAGTACAGGGATCTTGTTAGATCATACAGAGAGAAAACTAGAAAGGCGAAAGCTCAGCTAGAACTAAATCTGGCCACTATTGTAAGGGACAATAAAAAATGTTTTTACAAATATGTTAACAGTAAAAAGAATCCCAAGGAGAATATCTTTCCTTTAAGGGATACAGAAGGGAACGTAGCCACCAGAGATGAGGAAAAGGCTGAGGTACTTAATGCCTTCTTTGCCTCAGTCTTTAATAGGTAGACCAGTTATCCTCAGGGTACTCCGCCCCCTGAGCTGGAAGGTGAGGATGAAGAGCATAGCATACCCCCCCTTAATCCAGGAGGAAATAGTTAGTGACCTACTACGCCATCTGGACACTCACAAATCTATGGGACCTGATGGGATCCATCCAAGAGTACTGAGGGAACTGGCGGAGGTCCTTGCCAAGCCACTCTCCACCATCTATCAGCAATCCTGGTCAACAGGGGAGGTCCCAGATGACTGGAGGCTTGCCAATGTGATTTCCATTTACAAGAAGGGTTGGAGGGAGGATCTGGGGAACTACAGGCCTGTCAGCCTGACCTTGGTACCGGGGAAGATTATGGAACGGTTTGTCTTGAGAGCACTCACATGGTAAGTCCAGGACAAGCAGGGGATTGGGCCCAGTCAGCATGGGTTTATGAAAGGCAGGTCCTGCTTGACCAACCTGATCTCCTTCTATGACCGGGTGACCCGCCTAGTGGATGAGGGAAAGGCTGTCGATGTTATCTTCCTTGACTTCAGCAAGGCCTTGGACACTGTCTCTCACGGCATACTCCTTGAGAAGCTGGCGGCTCGTGGCTTAGACAAGTGTACTCTTCGCTGGGTGAAAAACTGGCTGGATGGCCGAGCCCAGAGGGTTGTGGTGAATGGGGTGAAATCCAGTTGGTGGCGGGTCACAAGTGGTGTTCCCCAGGGTTCGGTGTTGGGCCCTGTTCTGTTTAATATCTTTATTGATGATTTGGATGAGGGGATTGAGTGCACCCTCAGCAAGTTTGCAGACGACACCAAGTTGGGAGGCAGGGTCAATCAGCTTGAGGGTAGGGAGGCTCTACAAAGAGATCTGGACAGGCTGGATCGATGGGCTGAGGCCAATCGTATGAAGTTCAACAAGGCCAAGTGCCGGGTCCTGCGCTTTGGTCATGGCAACCCCACGCAGCGCTACAGGCTTGGGGAAGAGTGGCTGGAAAGCTGCCCGGCAGAGAAAGACCTGGGGGTGCTGGTTGACAGCGAACTGAATGTGAGCCAGCAGTGTGCCCAGGTGGCCAAGAAGGCCAATGGCATCCTAGCCTGTATCAGAAATAGTGTGGCCAGCAGGAGCAGGGAGTTTGTTGTTCCCCTGTACTGGGCACTGGTGAGGCCGCAACTTGAGTCCTGTGTTCAGTTTTGGGTGCCTTGCTACAAGAAAGACATTGAGGTGCTGGAGCGTGTCCAGAGGAGTGCAACCAAGTTGGTGAGGGGCCTGGAGCACAAGTCTTATGAGGAGTGGCTGAGGGAACTGGGGTTGTTTAGCCTGGAGAAGAGGAGGCTGAGGGGAGACCTTATCGCTCTCTACAACTGCCTGAAAGGGGGTTGTAGTGAGGTGGGTGTTGGTCTCTTCTGTCAGGTGTCTGGAGATAGGACAAGAGGAAATGGCCTCAAGCTGAGGCAAGGGAGATTTAGGTTAGATATTAGGAAAAATTTCTTTACTGAGAGGGTTGTCAGACATTGGAATAGGCTGCCCAGGGAAGTGGTTGAGTCACCATCCCTGGAGGTATTCAAAAAGCGTGTAGACGGGGTACTCCAGAACATGGTTTAGTGGGCATGGTTGATGGTTGGATTCGATGATCTTGAAGGTCTTTTCCAGCCTAAATGATTCTATGATTCTATGATTTTATTGTTCTATTTATGGAAGCCTAGAAAAATGCTTGTTCTGCCTGCCTACTCAACCCCTCCCCCCTCCCCCAAAGTTGAGCTTCAAATAATCTTAATTATGAACCAAATTTTGTATTGTGCAGGGAAGCTATTATTCACTGGTTTCGCGACAGTCTTGTACATTAGATCTACAAATATAGGGATTATTCCTATCTTATTCTTTTTCTCACATTCTTATTTTATGAAGTGTTGCTAACCAGGTGTGATGGGTTGACCCTGGCTGGATGCCAGGTGCTCACCAGAGCTGTTCTATCACTCCCCCTCCTTCTCAGCTGGACAGGGGAGAGAAAATATAACAAAGAACTTGTGGGTCGAGATAAGGACAGGAGAGATCACTCACCAATCACCATCACGGGCAAAACAGACTCAGTTTGGGGAAAATTAACTCAATTTATTACAAATCAACCAGAGTAGGGTAATGAGAAATAAAACCAAATCTCAGAACACCTTCCCTCCACCCCTCCCTTCTTCCCGGGCACAACTTCACTCCCAGATTCTCTACCAACCCCCCAGCGGCACAGGGGGACGGGGATGGGGTTTACGGTCAGTTCATCACACGTTATTTTCTGCCGCTTCATCCTCCTCAGGGGGAGGACTCATCACGCTCTTCCCCTGCTCCAGCGTGGGGTCCCACCCACGGGAGACAGTCCTCCATGAACTTCTCCAACGTGGGTCCTTCCCACGGGCTGCAGTTCTTCATGAACTGCTCCAGCATGGGTCCTTTCCACGGTGTGCAGTCCTTCAGGCACAGACTGCTCCAGCGTGGGCCCCCCATGGGGTCACAAGTCCTGCCAGAAAACCTGCTCCGTGGGCTCCTCTCTCCACAGATCCGCAGGTCCTGCCAGGAGCCTGCTCCAGCGCGGGGTTCCCACGGGGTCACAGCCTCCTTCGGGAACCCACCTGCTCTGGCGTGGGGTCCTCCACGGGCTGCAGGTGGATATCTGCTCCACCGTGGACCTCCATGGACTGCAGGGGGACAGCCTGCCTCACCATGGTCTTCCCCACGGGCTGCAGGGGGATCTCTGCTCCGGCGCCTGGAGCATCTCCTCCCCCTTCTTCTTCACTGACCTTGGTGTCCGCAGGGTTGTTTCTCTTACATGTTCTCACTCCTCTCTCCAGCTGCCGAATACCGCCGTCCCAACTTTTTTCCTTCTTAAAAATGTTATCACAGAGGCGTTACCACTATCGCTGATGGGCTCGGCCTTGGCCGGCGGCGGGTCTGTCTTAGAGCCGGCTGGTATGGGCTCTCTCGAACACAGGGGAAGCTTCCAGCAGCTTCTTACAGAAGCCACCCCTGTAACCCCCCCCACTACCAAAACCTTGCCATGCAAAACCAATACACCAGGCCATTTGTCATGGGTGGCCCAAGCGAGCATGTTCATCCCAGGTATCATCACAGTATAATCTTGTTGTGATTTGTGGTATCATCATGTAAAACACTGAATTCAGAGGTGTCATTGGATTGTGGCTGAACATCTGTTTTACCATTGCACATGTTTGCTCAATGAGAGGTATCGCCTTAGAGGATCGGTGCCGTAGTGCAAAACTTTCTCAGTCATGCTAGCGTTGCTTGAGTTAGATCCTTTCAACACAGTCTAAAAGACTAGATGTTTATTTAATAAACATGCATTTCCAGGGCACAGGTAACTTTTTTTTTTTTTTAAAGTGATAATATTAGCATTTGAGGGCACTGGATGTCTCCAGAATTTTCTATAGAGTTATCAGGTTTTTAGGTGACCAATATGAATGCTACTGTAAGCTATGGTTTCCTTTCAAGTTAGGATATGTCACCAACTGCTACTGTAAACCAGATGGGCAATGACAGTTTCACCACCAGGGATTTTTACTTCCATAGCCTCCTTAAACCTTGGAATTTATCCCCAATTTTGATGTGAATCATGGAATAGAGTAAACTTATTTGTTACTGCTATTTCATTTTTTGGCAGTGTGGCTTGAACTCTTCTACTATATGTGATCCATGGGTCTTACAAAGTTTTCATATGCTTGGTCTGTCTGAAGGATACAGGCAGGCAATATAATACTTCTTGCACAAGAAAACATCTTCTAATGTAACTGTAGGTATTGCTTTCCCTCTTTAAAAATTGTTTTTTAAAAACATTAGAATTGTATGCTGATGGTAGATAATAAAGAAAATCCACAGTTTAGGGAAAATGCGCCATATGTTTTGTAATTCCAGCACACAATGGGGTATCTCCTTAATGACTTCCTCAGTGCCCCCAATTGTATCTTGGTGTTAGAAGACATATGGAGCCTTTTCCCCTTAACTGTGAATTTCCTTCCTGACACTGTTGGTTTTTTTTTTTTTTCTTACAACCTTAATCTGCTTTTAATGTACTGCAGTTGCCTTTTCCTGCCAATAATCTTTTATCCCTTGTTAGGTGACTTCTTCACAAATGACAGAACTAGAACTTCTACATTTGGAGTGAGATGAATGCTTAAATTCAACTTCATTTCTCAATAACTGAGCAACAAGAGAGCTTTGAATTAAACTTGGTATTCTGTGTTAGGCTTCACATTGTAAAACCTGTGCATATCTGGTTGCTGATGGCATAAATGATAGCATTTGGTATTCTGTATCTCTGTATGCATGTGTGTATAAAAGCCTCTAATGCGGTGCTAGTTGTTGTTTCTGTGAAACCCTAGGTATAGAAATACACTTGTTTTGCAATCTGATAAGTTTCAATAAGTTTAACTATTTCACAGGGTGCAATTTGGCTCTGGCTATATAAGAAATAACATGAACTACAATCCCAGTTTACAGGATATCTGTGTCTTTTAAATTTTTTATATTTTACAGTAGTGACATATAGATTTCTTTCTGAATATGAGTACAGCAAGCTACTCTATGCAGAAAGATCAGAAAAGAAATCACACACATTTTTTCAAATTAAGAGCAACATCGTTCAAATTCTACTCTAATAAATTTATGAAGGGCTGGTCTTAGTGATCTATGCTTTTATTTAAAAGACTTTAGACAAAAATATTTATAATTGGAAATGTCCTTACTTGATTCAAAGCCTGAAGAGATCAACAAGACTTTTTAGAAGGCTTTGAACCTAGATTTAAAATGTCCTGTGCGTCATTCCAGTACCTAAAGGGGGCCTACAAGAAAGCTGGAGAGGGACTTTTTACAAGGGTCTGTAGTGGTAGGACAAGGGGTAATGGTTTTAAACTGAAAGAGGGTAGATTTAGATTAGGTATTAGGAGAAAGCTCTTTACTGTGAGGGTGGTGAGATACTGGAACAGGTTGCTCAGAGAGGTGGTGGATGCCCCATCCCTGGAAGTGTTCAAGGCCAGGTTGGATGGGGCTTTGAGCAACCTGGTCTAGTGGAAGGTGTCCCTGCCCATGGCAGGGGGATTGGAACTGGATTATCTGTAAGGTCGCTTCCAACCCAAACCATTCTATGATGATGAAAGAAAAGATGATAAAGGAAGATGATTTACATTCTCGTATTGAGAAATTTTGTGATACATAAAGGCAAGAGAGGCGGTGCAGCCATTTGCTTTCCAGGACTCGGAAGTTTGAGTAGAAACCAGTGTCCTTCCTACACAGATGGGGAGGGGCTTGACCCTGAATTCCTCTTCAATGCAGATGCTTTATTAAATGAGGGTGATCTGAGAAACAGCATGCATCAGAAGTAGAGCTGGCTTAGGTTGCTTTTCTACTACTTAGAACAACACTGGAAATAAAATTATGACACTGATTCACAGTCCAGTTGATAGACTGCTCCTGAGGCAAAGCAGATTTTGATGTTGTACAATGCTGATGCCAGAGCTACAATTTAGCTCTTAAAATTCACAGAAATATTATTGATTAAACATGAGAAAATAACTGTTGATTGTTCAAGTTTTTTACTGCTTAGGGGGAGTGTATTCCCAGAGAGAGTGTAGTAAGATTTATTTTTTTTAACCTAAGCTTGAATATTGTGGTTGCAGTTGAAATTTATGATAAGCAAATCTGAAGTTCACTGTTAATGGAGTTGGTAGAAAAATTTTATAATCACCTAATTTTTATAATTTATCTGTGATGGATGAAGGCTTGCTGAGAGTCTGCGGTGGTAGAATACGCTGAGGAACACTTCATTTGAAGTAAAGGACTATCAGTAACTGTAGGTTTGATTTCAGACTTGAAAACAGGCTAATTTTTCAGTTGGTGAAATTCTTGCAGAAGAGAATCCTCCCCCCTTTTGCATTTTGCATAGGGTTGTCTGATTTCCAGCCATGCCACAGAAAACTCCTGGTCTCCTGAATTGTGTGAGGTTTCAACATGCAGCAGATGAGAGAGGTTTGGTTGTTATCCAACAGTGGAGTTTGGAAGGATTCCTAGTGGTCTGCTGAATGAAACATTTTTAGATCAAAGCTGGGGAGGGGTTGGCAGGAAGACGTGATGGTCCATGAAAGTGGTAAGCTGAACTGTCTCATAACCTTCCCTCCTACTGCCAGTAGACTGTTTGGATGAAAACAAAGAACTGAACGAATTCTACAGATGCTTGAGTAAAACCTTCCTAAAAATGTATCATTTATGAAAGCTCATAAATGGAAGCTTGGATTTATCACATTCTTAGTGCAGGGAAATATTTCTTTGTGTGTGTGTGTGTGTGTTAATAAGGGCTCTGTGGGTTGGTTGGGTTTTTGTTTTGTTTTTTTTCCTTTTTTTTTTTCTTTTTTCTCCTCCTGCCTTTTTATGTCTCTTTCTTTAGTGTAGCATTTTTAAATGGGGGGGATCAGTTGCTTATTGTTCACTGAAGTACCGTTTACTGAAGAAAATATATTTCCCTCCCTTCATAGTTACTGGCTGGTCATCACAATTACCAGATGCCAAGCTGTAGAACACAGTTTTCCAGAAAATGGCATCTGGCTTCCTGGCAGAGTCCACAGGCACTTGTGTTGATGGTTTTGGAGCTGCAGCTGGGTCTGGGTGGCTGCTGAGGGAGTATATGGTCCACCCTGTCATTCTAGATGCTATTTACCTTTGGCTCACCTTTGATTCAGAATCATTTAAGCATTTGTGCCTTTCTATAATGCTGTCAAACATCAGTCGTTCAAATGGCTTTATATAGATCCATTCACAGTTAGAAGGAAGAAAGACATTTCACATGATCACTTAGTTTCTGCATGTACATGTAAACTATAAACCTGCTCATATACCAGCAGGTAGTTTATTTGTCCACCAGGATGCATAGTGCAAACATGCGTATTAAGCCATTCATTTAAAGGGAGAAAGAAGAGAGGGAATCTGATAATCTTTCTGTGAATGCAAACACGTTATCACACCTGATTGTGTTCCACAGTTAAAAGATGCAGAAGACTGAACTGTTGTGTTAAAATTACTGCCAGTGCCATTGCGTGGCACAGAGGCACAGCCTTCCATTTGGGAACACCTGCACCCCTTGCATCTGATATGCACCACACTAGGACTGGATGAGGATTTTGCCCAGTGTTATATTGTTTCCTGGGATACCCAGTACCCTCCAGGACCATCCAAAATGCAAGTACCTCACTAGGGTCAATAAAACTGAGTTCTCCTGATCCAGCTGCCAAACTCCCATGATGTATTGGAGGAATCATCATCTCACCTCACTGTATTTCACTTCCCTGTTTGTCCACATCTTATCATACATCTTGGATGTACTTTAAAATGGCAGTGGTACACAGCATAGGTAGTGTAAATAGTATTTGTACTGAGCAAACAACTTCTGGAGGCTCTCCCTACTGGCAGAGGAATTTCTTTTTGGCTGAAACACTAGCTTTGTATCTCTTCTGTGATGGTGGTGGAGAAACTGGGCTGGGTATGGCTGACAGCACTTTACCCTTCTTTTCTTTTTCAGACTTGGCACTACCAAATTTCTGGTCATACGACATCCCTCCTTTCATTTTGCCTGCATGACTAGTACCAAGATGGCAACCCCCATAGCAATGTTGCTGTATGAAAATATGCAAACAGTCCTTGTTCTTATTTTAATGATAGCATCTCAGATGCAGAATTATTGCTATTACATCTAATTGCTAGTCCACACTGTGGTATTTAAAATGGAGTGGTGGCAAGGATTCAATGTACAAATCTATTTATTTATAACCAAGTGACCTTCTGTTCAGTGATATTATGGATTCTAGCTAGGGAAAGCGATTCGGCTTCCCTGTGAACGTCTGGCTCAGTGTTGACTAGAACATGGCTTTTGTTCCCCTGCTAGTAGTGACAAAGCCTTTGACAGCATCCTGTGGGAGCTGGTGCATGCCTGAATTCAATTTGCTTGATGTCCTTTGACCAAGCTGCAATTCACTGACTTGGTATAATTTTTGATAGGCAATGGCTAGGGATAAAATCCCATATGGCCTTTTACATCATTCTGCTTGGTACCTGGGAAAGCAGAAGACTATATCAGTAAAAGAATCTGCAATGTTCTGAAGAACATGAAAAACATTAGAAATGCTGCACAGCAAGAAACCTTGCAGTGAACTTAACAATATTGCATTCAATTTTATTTTTCTTTGGTTTTCATACTCACATGACCTTATTAAGTTTCTAAACATAAACATATTCCTTTTAGAATACATCTTCAAAGTATACTTGAATTCTAGCCCTATAGGGACTTGACATATCAAAAGAAATTTGCTGACATAAACTGGTATGTGGAGCTTGATCTATTCTAATATATGATTTTAATGTTTCTCATTTTCTTGCCTTGCCAACTCACATCTATCACACACTGTCACATTTAAGTTTCCTAAATTACTGCTTTTAACTTTTTGTCACTTATTCAGCGAAGAGATATATTCTAAAGCTCAGCTCAGCTTTTTTTTTCTTCTTGTGATTGTATCTTAATATTAATAGTTTGAGGGGAAAATGGAAATTTTTGCTCAGTTAAGGAGACAGCACTTTTTGATAGATTTGGGATTCAATATTGTCCTGGTTTCAAATTCAAGACCTGATTTAATTTCCAAGCAAAGCACAGAATTCAGTGAGGCAAATGGAATAATGGCATGTGCGAATGGGGAGGGTGCTCTGAGCATTGTAATTACAAGCAAGACAAAATATATCTCCACTACATCTGTTTATCAGTGATGGATAGATAGATTCATTTCCTATTGTTTGTAGTACATGTGTTGATGACAAAGTGCTCTGGTAAATTCTGTTGTTTGCAGGATAAGAGGAAATAATAATTGCACTCTTTAATCAGACTGCTTTGACCTCAAGCTGACAATTTCAAAGTTGCTTCTTTCTGCACTTACAGCTGATCCTAAGCACTTCACCCTTTTAGCCAATGAGTGTATTTTAAGAGCTATGCACCTTTAAGGATTCAGGAAATATGAAAATATTTCCAGACATGCCAAATTTTGAAATTACTTTTTTTTTAAGTCTATTTCCTCTTTAATATTGCTTGTGATTTGAAGCTTGCTTCTCATTTAAATTAATGTTATCTTTTAGCTTCTTATGATACTGGAGACTTTAGCATCATTTCTGCTATGAGCTGTCTTCTGATGACTATTGCTCAGAGCTTATCATAGTCTAAACACAAGTCCAACATTCAGTATGATAAAATGTAAAAAATAGTTTTAGGATAAAATAAAACAAATTTTCCCTTCATAGGGTCTTAGAGCCTCTCAGAGGCTGTTTCATTAAACTTCCATATCCTCACATGAACTCTTAGAATAACGAATTTAAGACCAGGGTGAACCATTGAACCTCTCTCTAGTTGGAGCTCTGACGTGGCTTGGTCAAAGAGCCCAACACAATCGCTGCTGGGGCAAGCCTGTGGCTTTGCGTAAAGTGATGGCATATTTTCTAGAAAGATATCCAGAGTTGATTTTAAAACTTCAAATGATAGAGAAACTTCCACATGCTTAAGTAGTCTGTGCTTGTTGTTGGTTACTCAGTAGGTAAAAAATACATGACCTTTTGCTCCTCTGAATTTGTCCCGTTTTAACTTGTGAACAATGAAACTCATTGTGCCCCTCTGTGCTAGAGTAAGAGCTGCCAATGTAAATATCTTCCACAGAAAACTGCAAACTGTGATCAGCTCAACCTTTAACCGTCTTTTGTATAAGCTGGGAGAGTTTAGTTTCTTAATCCTCTGATCATCATGTATTGTTTTCAGACCTGATTGCATTCTAATTGCACTTTTCAGCTTATCACCAGCTTAAGCAAAGAGTCAGCCCAAAAAAATGGCTATTTTGAGTTTGGATAAAAGCTCAGTAAAAATAGGTTAAGTGCTTTTGTGTGTGTGTGGTTTTTTGTTTGTTTGTTTTGTTCGTTTTTTGGGGTTTGTTTTCTCGTAAGACAAAAAGGAAAACCAAAGTGAAGTAGATGGGTGGGAAGATGAAGAACAAAGTAATTCAAGTTTGCTATTTGTCTAACTGGTAGAAGACTGAATTGATTTGTAGGCTCTGTGGCTGGATTATTTAAAGGTGTATCTTCAAGAGGAAAAGGAGGCATTTTTATGAATATTGATTAGAAGCCTTTTGGCATTCTAAGATCAACATGCGATTTGTCAGGAATGCTCACTGTACTCACTGGGATTATATTTTTTTTTATTGTTAACTTCACATGTACCCCTGTCTGTATTAATGTGTAAGGAATTATAATAGCAACATTTGCAATGCACATATGAGAGGTTGCCTGTCTTTCTTTATAACAGATATATAGATGTCAGAGGCCCATCATTTGTAATCAGTTTTACACCAGCGAAATAGAAAATCTATCTGTGATGGACAGGAAATACATCAGTGAAACTAATGTCTGAGCTTCTGAAAAATTCTTTGTCATAAAACGTGAGAAAATACATTGTTAAAAATTGTGGCAGATAGCTTGGTTTCCTTTTTAAAATGAAGTTTTTGCTGCCAAGCAACTGTTCCTTTACCTGTATTTAGATGGAAAAACACTTAACATTCAGTATACTTAGTTATGTTGGATATCCTTTGCTGCAGTTTTCTTTTTCAAGGGTATCATTCAGTCACCCAGAATGTGAAATGTTTGTACTCCTGTTCTTTAAGGGGAACAGCACATTTGTATTACACAGAAGTCACACTTCAACGATCTATTTTCCTCTGCAGAAGTGTGTATGCAGCACCAGATTAGTTTGCAATAGGATAGTCTCATCTTCCTCTGGTCACATAGGGCAAATGCATATGCATTTGTTAGATGAGGAATAAAAATTGTAATATAACTAATCTACATTTAAACAAACTGCCCATCTAGGCAGCAGAACCAGTCAGGGGGCTGCGCTATGATAAGGACCTAGGTCTTGCTTTGCCTTTTCTTCCTCTGAAGCACTAGGTACAAATAATTCTTGTCTTCATAGCTGGCCCTCAAGTGCACTGTGCTGGAAGGGTCAGCTCTTTTTCTGTGCTATTGGCCAAAGAGAATCCAAAATTTAACATTGAGTAGGTTTAGCTTAATAACAGCTATCAAGACTTGAAGGTCATGCAGTTTGTTCATCACCTGTGTAGTAAGGTATAGATGAAAAATGGGTAAGATGCTGGATGGGTCCTGTGCCCTGTCCTTTTCCCTCACACAATTCATTATGATCTTTGGCAAGTCTTACTGTATTTCAGCTCTTGTTGAAATTAGTTGGGCACCTTAATACTGTGCTTTTCAGTTCTGTTTTTGTTTTGGTTTGGTTTGGTTTGGTTTTTTTAAATAACCTGTAGAACTAAACTAATTTAAACATAGGCAAGAAATGAGACCATATAAGTACCTTGAATATTCTCCAAAATGTTTATGTTCTAACCTTTATAATGAATCTTTACCATTGCATTGGAAAATGCTCTTGGTTCAGGCTGGATCACATTGCTTGTTCTGAAGGTGAAGTCAGTTAAATATCCAGTCGGCCATCCTCCCTGATTTCCCTTTGAAGTTCATCACTGCAGCTCCATTCACTTCAGCAGAATTGCTCCTGATATGCTCCACTGTAATGAGAGAGGTGGATCTATGAATTTATTTCTGATCTTTGAAAGAAGTTTAAAGGTATCCACTGGGAATGTCATGATGTCAACTCCAAGGAAAAAGTTCAAATTTGAGCCTTAAACCCATAAGAAATTTAGAAATTTTGAGGAACAAGAATCCTGAAACTTCTGAATCAAAAAAATCACACTTGAAATGAGATTACTGCATTATGACATTTTTTGGAAGAACATTTATTTACATTAAATGAGCTGAAAAATGTAGTGAAACCAACATCAGACAAGCAGTAGCAATGACCAAAGCAGCTGTCAGCTGAACTCCCTATTCAGTGCTGGAACAGAAAAAAGTATTACTAATACGCAGTACTACATACTAATGGTGAATAGGAATCTCTAGTTCTTGTGTGTTTGAGTCTCCTTTTAAATATTTGTTAGTATCACTTATTTTCCTTCTCTGTTCTTTTCATCTGGTATTCTCATGCCTCATATCGGATATTGTTTTTTTTTCTCTCTTCCTGTTTACTTCTCTTCCTCTCCTTATGGCATTGCCTTTCATGGAATTATCCATGATGGATATTTCTTTGTTTTGTGGGAACAAAAATACTTGAAGAGCATTACCTTCAGGGGGTAACTGAAAATTCCAGTATATTTGTGTTTTATATTAACAGGTAGAAAACAACTAGACTTACTATATGAACTGTCTTGTAAGAATGCAGTGAGCCTTTGGATTTAGTATCCTCGACCCTATATCTAGGCCTACTTAATCTAGTAAGTTTCTTATTGGTATTATAATGATCAGATAACCATGTTTGTGTCAACCATAATACAAAGTTCTAAATCTTCTTGTCACATGAACTTTATTGTGTTTTCTGTGATTAAAAACCTCTACTTCTTACAGATCTACAGATTTTTCTTCACCTTTACTAATACTACAATGTGATGTAATATGGGTAAAGTTCACTCCAGAGTTCCTTGATGTATTTTATGAAGCATGCCACAAAGTAATTCATTTTAACTTTTCCTTCAAGAGCTAATTTAATTTTGACTTAATTAATATGATGCATTTAATTAATATAAAATTATTATAGTAAAGTGAAAATTAATATGTAATCCATCACTTGAAAGTTTGTCTCAATTAGTAATGCATTTACAGACAGTTTCATGCAGATTGAATGTCGGTGGACCTCTTAGTAGGAAACCTCTTTGAGAGAAGTATTGGAGAGAAATTTTCAGCAAAACTAGATGTTGAAAAACTACCGAACTTCTACCAATTAATACAGAAAGCCATTTTTCATTATTCTGTGTCAAAGTAGAGTTTAAGGGGTTTTTTTGTGAACACAGAGGTACATAAAACAAAGGCTTCAGATTTAATGTTTTTAATGTAATGATTGTCTGGTAATGCAGCAAACAAAACATTTTCATTTTAGTTAAGTGCAGTGGTCTTTGTTTCCCATTGCTAACTGTTGGACCTATGGCAAACAGGCTTTATAGAAGACTGAGAGCTTTTTAATTTCAATTGTTCTACCAGGACTTCAGGGCAAAGGGAAGGGGAAATAGGGTAGTATGTTGCAGCACCTATATTCTAAGTCGGAAGATTTTTCTTGAGCTCAATGGATGTCATGGCTCCCAACAGGAAGAAGGAGGCTGATACTGAGGCAAAGGGGTAAAGCTTTCTTATTTTCTAATTTGGAGAGCTATTATTTATATGAGAGAATGACAACTGACACTTCACAAAGGAATTACTTCTAATTGCTACCACTGGGTTGGGTGCAGGGTTTTTTTTGTCTTTAACCCTAAAGAGAGTCCTCTTTTCCTCTAATAATGAAGTCTGATCTTCCATCAGCTTAGGAAAAATGTTCATCAGCTAAGGATTTGCAGTGTTAGTCCTCAAGTGTTTAATACTGTGGAGAGTGCAACCCATATAGCTTGCCTGACCTAGTTACCTAAGTCTTAGATGTGTTTTCTAAGATGCTTTCAACAACGTCTCTGCCCTTTGATTCATGAATTTCGTGACATCTTTTGGAAGGTAATTACATATCTGTCGATGAATTCATAAAATCATCGTGAAAATTCTCCTGTGCAACACTTAGAGTAAATACCGTGACCTCCTTTTGCATTCAGTTTTCTGAACCAATTCTCTGATCAGAGTTGTATGGTCAAACACGTATATGTAGTAGTCCAGGTAATGGTTTTGGTGAATGCTAGTTTAAGCCATCATTTAAAGTCTCCATAATTATTTGAAATACATATACTTCTGTCAAAATTCCTCACAACTTTATTTTTTCTTCCATGTTTTTTTCAGCAATACGCTACCTTTATGTACTTAAAGCTGCTGCCTTTGAAAAATATGCCAGTCACCTTTGTAGATTTAGGAACAGAACTAATTAAGATGATGTGTGTTCTTTGCTGATTCCCTTCTGCAAAGAGGTGCATAAGAAAACAGAAGTAAATTCTGAGGCATCAGTTGAACAGATTTATTTATAATTTCTTTTCTATCAAGGATATCCTTGTGGTTCTACTATGCAGGCCTTAAAAAGACCTTTGGTATTTTGGCTGAGATAGTATGAGAGCACTATGCAATAGCAGTATTACATCATTGTTCATGTGGTACGTGAGCAAATTAGAAGTGCTTTTTCTCTCTCTTTTTTTTTTTTTTTTTTTTTTTCTTTTCCAGGGGTGATAGTCTTTGTTTTAAACAGTTGGCTTGGAAGATAAGATAGGCAATGTGTTTTGATATACAGAGTGATACTTCCATATTTTAATTAAATTAATCTGGTTGTGAAACTATTATTCAGATGGAGATGAAACAGATGAAGTAAAATAAAGCTGATATAATACACTGCGCAAGGTGAAATACAGCAGTATGAGTTTCTCCCTCTTTACACTTGGAACTTCAGGTGACCTCTTTGTCTGTAGCTGTATGTGTGGATTTGGGGGTAGTAGAAGACAAGATATGGTAGTACTGCCCATTTGGTAACAGAGCTTTGGACCTGAGCTAGTTTTGCTGCCTGGGCATGTCAGCAGACAGAGACATGGCACAGCCCTCAGGTTACCATCCATCAGATTTTTAAGCCTTCTGTCTTTCTAAGCCAATGTCTGAATGCTTTATTCTTCTTCCTCAGTAGAGTTGGAGTCCAGATACTGAGAGTAATTTTTCTTTACTTGATGATATTTCCCCAATATTAGCATTGATTGAGGCTAAATTATTCATTTGAGTAAACGGCAATGTCAGTAACTATATGAGATCGAATTATTTAGCTAATTCTTCAGAACTTTGCTCTTTAAAAAAAAAAATTCACTTACACAGTAGAAAGGGATGGTTCACTTATCAGTTTTTACTTGTGAAATGTTTTAAAACTGTAAATAGTTCATATCAGTGTCAGTTTAACGAAGCAGATAACTTGAAAATATTTTCAAGTTTGTGATCACCTCCATGCAATTGGAAGTGATGTTACACTCAGACGGGCATTTTGAACACGAGCAGTTAAAGGTTCATTGCAACTCTGAGTGGTTCAACACTCTACAGAGCAAAAGGATGACAATATGAATGTGCTCTTTGAATATATGTAGAATAATCAAACACTGTTGTTTCAGAGCCTCAGTGTTTAAATGATACTTCTGGACAACTTCTGCACCTCATCCATACAAAAAGATAACTTTGAAACTTGAGAACTTGTGGTGCTATTTGCATAACTGTCAACAGAGCAGCCACAAAAATTTCAGTATACTAGATGAACAAATCTCAGACTGTAATAGTAAATACTAAAAAATATGTTTTGACATATAATTTGACATTTAAAATGTAAAGAATAACAAAACCCTCTCTGTTTTAAACTGCTCTAGAAAATGTGATGGGAGAATGGTCCCAGTTCCTTGTCTAATGAAGAAAATTCAGGTATGGGATGGGAGAAAACCCCATGGTTTTCTGTTATTTTTCAGATCTGGCCTGAGGATAGTTCAGGCTGTGCTGGTAAGTGCTTCCATGAAGGATGCTTAGCTGCCTATGTTGTAAAGGACCTCTGCAGTCTGGAGATCTAGCCTTTCCAGGTACATCCCAGGCATTCCTGCTGTGAACCAATTCAGCTTTTGGAAATTGGTACTAGATAATGAATGAATTTATTTATATCACCTCAAGATGTCAACCTATTATTTTATTTTTAAGCAAGAAAGTAAAGTAAAGATGACAGCCAAACAAAGAGCATTCTGGCAGCAAAAAGCCTGGTAATAAAAATATTAAATTTTATAAGAAAAAACCCACAACCTTTTGTTTTGGAATATCATTCTTCTACCCTTTGGAAAGATGCCTTAGGCCACTGTAGGAAGAGACCTTAGACTACTGTAGGTAAGCATCCTCCCATTAGATGCACACTGAAGTTTTATAGCTATTCCTTTACAGATTCTGTTTCTGCTTCTCTTAACTGTACAGTTAAAAAACTGTTTAGCAGTTTCAACTTAATCAGGAATTATGTATTTTTTGCCCTTTTGAGATAGCCTATAGTTTAACAGAAAGTAAAACTGCCATCTCAGCAGCAGTGTTAGATAATTCTGCAGTAAGAATCAGAAATTTACATGTCTGAGTTGCAGTGTAATAGCCAGATATATACAGGTGAAGTCATGTTCTCTTGGAGAGCATCACTTTTTGCCTGTGGACTTTAAAGAGAGACTTTTTGTTATGCAAGCAACTCTAATAATATATAAAGGGTAGTATAGAAATAGTTCAAGCTCTGTACAGAGAGCTCTGATGTTCTTACATTTCATATGAATACAAAACATTTGTTATCACTGAAGTCCTATCTATCTGCCTGCAGAACTTAAGGGCAAAACTTGAGCCGAATGGGATAAGGCCACACTTTCTCCCTCTCCAGCTATTCTGATATCTTAATGTGACAGAAAACAGAAACCAGGGATTCTCCTGATTTCTGGGAGTCTTACAGAAACTGTGACTCAAAACTGTAGTTTTCATATTGCTAGAAACTGTATATACAGCATGAATAGTAACACTATGACATGATTCATTTTCACCTTTAAAACTTCATGAAAGCTATCAGCATGTTAAATACGAGGAATCTCGGGCACTTTTAGGAAATAGAGAACCCCAGATGCACAAGACTTTCTTTTGTGTGGCCACCCATACATGCAAGAATATATCCTTACTTTTAGGCGAAGATTGTTAGTAAAGTGGGATTGCACATTTTATATAGCCAACCTTTACTTTTCTGGGTCTTTCAAAACTGCATAAGAAGTGAGGGGACCATGATGAAGAAGGTCCTTGTTTATGTTTTGTGATGGTTGTACTCAGTCAAAAACCTAATCTTCACAAGTAACAAATTGATAATTTTGATCTGATCCCAGGCTGCTTACCAAGGATCTCCATATTTTTTTTTTTTTAATGCTACTATGCTACAAACATAATGTTGTTACTACCTTGCAACACATTAAAATTCAAAGCTGTCCTTCCTAACAGGAATGCCTGCATATAAATGAAGTCTTTCCTCATTGATACATGACAGTGGGTATGATAATACTTGAGCTAATTCAAAAGTTTTGCGGAGGGGAGGATAGCAATTCTATCTTATAATCACCAGGTAAATGCTGTAGTAGTTCCAGCCACAGGTATGAAGCAGAGCCAAATTTCAGGGGAATAAAGAATCCATCCCAGGATGAATTTTGTAACAGGCTGCAGGTGGGCAGGTCTTTGTGGGTGTGATCCTGGCAGTTTGGTTCCTCTCAGCTGGCAGCTCTTACCTTAGCTATTGCAGTAGGGTACAGCATGTTACAAAAATAAGCAAGGAGTGCTGATGGGAGATTTGGGGTAGGAAAGCTGAAAGGCAGATTTCTTCATTGTGGATGAAAGAGGAAAGGAAAGGAAGGGAATGTCCCTCTCCTGTCTTTGTGTCTGGAAATGGAAAGAGTTTCTTGGCAAAAGAATTGCATCTTCATTTTGTAAACAGAGCCATCTAAATAGACCAGCGTGGCCCAGATACTACCAGAAGATCTAGATACTATCCTGGCCATGGAGGAAAACTGTAGCAATAGGTCTTATTGCTGTGCACTGGCTGAATCCCCATGACTTTTAGCTATTTTTGACTTGTATTGTGCACTGTGCAATTTTCTAGTGACTTCTGTGGGAGAACTTGATCACAAGAAAATTATAATATGGTGTCTTTAGAAAATGCTAGTGGTGCTTTTTAGATTTTTCTATAGGCTTCTGAAAACAATGCAGCATAAGATGGGCTACCCATAGCTGTCTTGAAGTATTTTAGTGATCTTAAGTCATTTTTTATCTTTACCAAATTGTAATGTCAAGTGTAGACAGCATAAAATCCTTCTGATTGGTGGTGGTGTTACTACAGGGAAAAACATGAAGGCAGAGACATCTTCTTGTGTAACTTAACCATGAACTAAATATGGTAGAGCAGGCAATTTACAAAACCTCAACACAGAAAGGAGCCCTTTTTTCTTATTAGCCACTATGATGCAGTAGGTAACCATTTTGTTTGAGTAATAGATGAGATTATTATAAGATTATGCAGTCACTCAGTTTTAATCAGCTGAGTGCGAAATCTCTGCTTTCTTATCAAAGGGCAGTAGATGAAAAGCGACGTCTCCACAGATCATTATGAAGGTAGCCTTGTATGAAGGGACCACTCATCTCCTCTCTTTCTAACTAGAACTGCTACTGAGGGAGTTATGTACTGGGTGAAAATGCCTTGATTAAAACAGACTGAAATCTAAATACAATTAGACTGGGGGGATGCAGAAATGTTTTATATTCATTGGGTATTATAACGAGTGCATAAAGTGAAACAAAAACAGTAGGGAAAAAAGCTCCATTTCCTGATGAATTGTCCAAAATGACAAATTAAAACAAATCCATTCTTACAGGCACTGGATGGAAACTCTGTCTTTTGGGATGTCCATACAGTCCGTGCAATTAAAAAAACCCTCAATGCAATCTGTGCACTGTAAGGAATTCCTGTAAGGAATTTGTCTTTTCTTTCTTACTAGGAGATCAAATATTTAATTGATGGAGCAGGAAGAGACTTTAAAAGTGAAAGCTTTGTCTTCTCATAGGCACAAACTGTATTTCAGAACTACTGCATACGGCTATTCTGTTCCAACACAAATCAGAACATTTGCATCACGTATTTGCTCTTAGAATTGGACAGTCAGACCGATGTACACAACTTTGGGGTCTGCAGTTCAACTAATGTTGGGATAAAACATTCATTTAGAGAAGAGACAATATTCTAGACAATATAGGCCAGAGTATGTGTATTTTACCACTACCATTCAGTTGCAGAGGGTGGGGGGAAAGGGACACACAAAGCCTAAACCATGTAAATGTAGTGTGTTTAAGTCCATCTCTGGTCACTTTCTATTCTAAGTAATGACAATTTGCCTACAGTACCAAACTGTTCCCTCATGGCTTTTTTTTGCTTCTTCATTTTCATTTGCATATAGCAGCCAAATTCCATTCTCAATTACAGCTGACTATTTGCAGTGACCTCACAGTAGTTGTTTCACATTAGTACCTCTTTAAGTGAAAACACGGATTTAACTGAGTATCCTTCTCTTTCGGTCCTGGATTGCTTATCTCTAGTCAGCTTCTCTATCTAGTTAGTTGGCTTCTTCATATTATCTACAGCCATAGTTTCTAAATGCCTTGCAGAAGATTGTTGCATACTTCTGGGCAGCTGTTGAACAATGCATCAAAACTCTTCTGTGGCAAGAGCTGCCAGGCTGCAGTATGGCACACTGTTTTATGGAAATATATCCCTTGTATCAGATGTGTCCAGCAGACATGGACGGTGGGTTTTGCAGCTCCTGCTAGAGTCATACACTCCACCAAGTTGTGCTGTGGGAGTATTGCAGGCCCTTTTTTCTCTGCCATTCTCCTCCATGCCTAACAGATGACAGCTGAGGATGTAAATAGCCAATGATGTCCTGTGTATGGTCAGGATTTAACTTTCTGTGGAAGTTAGAGGTTGCGCTTATGTTGGTGTTTTATTTGCTGAAGGACCAAGAGTATATGTACTGAAGATTTAGGTCAGGGCAGTCTTTTCTTAATAAACACAAGAGAAGAAAGAATTTTTCAGGACAGGGACTTGTGTTTCACACTCTTCTAGTTCACAGCTGGTGCTCTCCATGCACCTCCGGTGATAACATTTCCAATCTGAAAACTAGCTTCTGCAGATAGTTTCCTCAACCAAGATATTCTTATTACAAGCTGTTAAGTGTTCATTGTATAGCTCTGACAGCTAGGGCAGCAACAACATGAGAAAGTGGACTCTTGCTCTGCATTCTGTGCAAATCTGAAAGAGATGGCGCTTTTTTTTTTTTTTTTTTTTTTCCTGCTAGGCCATTCAGGTAAACCATCATAACTGTATAAACACCAGAGCTAATGTTACTGTCGTATTCCAGGCTATAAAGAAAATTATTACTTTATTCTATAAATTCTTAGCCTCACTGTAATATGTAATAATTTCTCATAGTGTTTATTTTTTCCTGTCTAGGCCTGTTCCATACGACAGTGCTAAGTACAACTGCTACTGTTCCCCAAAGGCCTAACAACAGCTTCCACTGACTTTTCACTAAATTGCACTAACTTCTCTTGGAAGCAGACTGATCATTTCTTGGGAGCTATTACGGAGTCAGGAAAATCACGTTTTGGAAATGTCAACCATTTCTGTTTCACTTTCTCACAGTATTCTCAGTAAAACACTCGATGCTACCTTTTACTTTACATCTTCACATAGACCAGGGATTCCCAGTTTGTAATCTGTACTCCTTTCTCAACAAAGCTCACGAAAACATGCGGATGGAGGGAGCGGTGCAAAGGCACTTTATTTAACATTTCTGTTTAACTGCACAGTTTATCAGTTGTGTGGTGGGTTGACCTTGGCTTTCCGCCAGATGCCCACCCAGGCTCTCTCTCATTTCCCCCTCCTCAACAGGATGGGGGGAGAAAATAAGATGGAAAAGCTCGTGGGCCTGGGCAGGGCTTTGCCCTTTCTCCAACACGCTCGCCCAGAGGTGCCACCCGCCGGGCTGAGGGGCTCGGCTGTGCCCTGCGCCGGAACCGGCCGGAACCGGCTGGAACCGGCTGTGTCCCGCACGGGGCAGCCCCGGCCTCTCCTCACAGAGGGCCCTGCAGCCCCGCTGCCAGCGCCTGGCCATGTAATTCAGTTGTTAAGCCATAGTCATACCTTGAATTTGTTTTCTGTCCTTGGCAGCCATACAACAGGCAGTTCATTTGGCAGACATAAACCTTCGCTTCATCTGGCTACTTTGGGATGAAAAGTTTACAGTTTGCACAGGGCACATCTGTTGCATGGGGGGTTCCTTGTACGCAAACGCTTTTGCCTAGGCTTTAAGGCCTTACACATTTAGCTTTGATGTATTATTTAATTAACTTGCCCTATAAGATTTCTGAAGGGCTGCCATTTGAGCAATTGCAGCCAAGTAACTTTTTCTCTGTGTCTGTGGCAGTATCTTATTCCAGTGCTCCAAAGCTGGGAAGACAGACTTGTATACGAGGTAATATTTCATTTCACAGGTTCCATAACTTGCACTGTTAATGCTTCATAATGTAGGATGTGCTGTACCAGCCTACAGCTAATGAGTTATACGCCGCAAACTGTGAATCTATATTGACTTGCCAAGCGTAAAACAGTGTGCCATTACAAATGCTTACGTATATCTTTTGGTATCTTATGCAGAGATTGTAAACAAGCTGTGTGGATATGTTCTTGAATGTCAGAGGAGGAATCATTAGCTTTAACAGCAGAGCCTGCCATCTTTGAAAAGAGAATTTGAAATCAAGTCTATCTGTCTGACTCTGGCTTTGCTTTGCACTGAACAACAGCTTTAGTGCCTTTTATGTGTTTTATTGCTGCAAATATGCTTATTTTTGCTTGCCCATTCGAATTGCTACAGCACTTTCAAGCAGATGACAGAAATAACTGTTCCAGGCATTAATTTGGTAGGTTAAGAAAGAAATTTAAAGAATTACCCCCCCCATAATCCAGGGACAGAGCAGCCTGCAGCGGAACCGCCGCAGTCCAGCGGCATACGGGGCTGCAGGGTTTGAGGTCCCTGTATTGCTGCTGCATTCCTGCAGCATGTTTATGGGCTTCTGATTCCCTGCAATGTCTTGATGCAGAAGCATTTCTCTTAATAGGCAGAGATGGATGACAGGCTTCTGGGACTGGGGTAGGAGATTGTTATTATGTAGTTTACCAGCTGATATTCCCTTCTCGCTAGTGATAATTGGTGAATGTTTCTGCAACCTTAAAGTGTAGTCATTCTGCTACTACAATAGGGTGTCATTTCACTGTAAGTGGCAGGGTGAATCGTGGTAAGTACAGCATATCCAGCACAACAAGTAATTTGCTGACTTGGTACTATCTGTATCTCATGATATGCAGGTAACTAAGGCAATTTTTCCTAAAAGAAGGAGTAAAAGCTAAAATTGCTTTTTCTTTATTCCCTTCCTCTCTGCCTCCCCCACCTCATCCCCCTGCTCTCCATGATCATTAGACAAAAGCCAACTAAAGACAAGAAAAATAATAATTTCTGGTAGACTTAATACTGCCTGAGTCATCAATCCTTCACAAAGACCTAGGGCCCACTTCCTTTTCAGTTTATTCCTTTGGCTTTTAGATTTATAATGTTGTTAGAAAAAGAGATTCAGCCTCTTGGTCTATAAGAACCTGTTTAAACATAAAGAGGCATTTACTTACAAATAGCGCTGTATTGCCTATGCATTTATCTTGACAGTCCAGTTTAATTTATAAAACATAATGTGCTTGTAACTCAGCCTGAGAAATGTAGTTTAGCAAGCACTATTGACTTACTAAATCTCCTTTCTCCCTCTTATTGTAAATCTGATAAACCTAAAGAAGCATTCTGGGTACTAGAGAATCTAAATATTAAAGCGGGGTTCTTCAAGATGATCTTGATAGTACTTCACTTAAAACTGCAAGTTGAAGCAATAGTTTATCCTATTGTGAAGTGGTTTAATCTTTCCTTGATCATTTCTCAAAGATGTGGATGTGCTGTACAGTAAAATTGCCAGATTTGTGCTGAATTGCAGCTTTAGAACCCATTATTCTGAAAAGGTTATCTAAATTGAATGGCTTTAAGATGACTTGTAAAGTCATTAGAAGGCTTCTAGCCCTTTATGTGTTTGACCGCACAACCTGATGTGATTCATATGTACTCTGAGATGCAAGTTTTAAATCTGTTGTTTGCTCACCAATTTGCAAAATGGAAGTATATGTTTTCCCATTTCTGACAAAGGATGTGCAACATTTTATTTTAACTCGATGCTTATACACAGATCCGTTACGTAAATCCCATAACAATGATCTATTTGCCATATAAATAGTGCCAGGAATATAGAAGGTTGTAGTTGAATCATAGGTTATAAGCTTAAACACAGACTTCACACTTTGAATGCCTGAATCCTCTCACTCTAATGCTTTAACTACTTTTCAATTCCCAGAGAAAATGTAGGTTTCGAGTTTTGAAGAAATCTGGTTCCAAAACAATATGGGGGGTTTTTTGTATTTGTTATATTTCTTGTGGCAACTTAACTCTTGTTTAAGCAATAGAATTACATTTCACTGTGTGGTTTGCTTTGGGGTTTTGGGGGTTTTTTTTAGTATGCTTAGAAGTAGTTTAAAACTGATGCCTTCTCTTATTCTGCTTTGTGATACGGCAACAGCTAATGAGTTTTTTAACAAGTGATTCAGGCAAATGCTTTACTCAGCTTTTCTTTCTATATCTCACTATTTATACTTTGAAAACTCTTCAAAATTCCAAAATATGTTTTCATTTAAAGTTTGGGGGGTTTTAATATTTTACCTATTGGCTAACTAATAGGAGATGCAGTACTTTTTCCGTGGTGTTCAAAGAAAAATTTCCAGCTGTACTATCTCATATAAATATGTTCTCACTCTCTGAGTATGCAAGAGATTAGGGAGGCACCATTTCTTCTGTCTCTATATTCTTAACATCGTAATATTCTCTCCTGTGACTGTCTTCTCAGTTAAGGTTTTCTCTTAATAACTTTCTTCAACATAACTTTTATATCCAGTTCTTTCAGTCAGTTTTTCATGACCAACCTTCATCTAGCAAGATGTTGCGAAGAGATTATTCCAGCACAAATGGGAGAGGATGCTATCTGTTCATGGACAGATGGCTGAACAGTTCCCTGCACTAAATAATAGAGTCCCAAGACTCTCCTTTCTCTAACTGTGCACCTTCCACTAGAACAAAGGACAAATTTATTTATTATCTGTATTTATTATGGCAATATCTTCTTCATGTTCAGGTAAAGCTTTTTTTCATCACTGTGATCATGGAAAAAAATGCCCTCAATGTTGTACACAGTTTTTATTCAAACTGTGGACCCTACAACTTTAAAATGAAAAAGCAATTAAACTACCATGATTTTCTGGTGTTATTGTTGGTTAGATTGATGTAAATTCTGAAGGACTTAGAAGATCTTACATGTGTTATTCATATTTACACAAATGACACTGAGGATGAGGATGGACCTTGTTCACTTGACCAAGAATGCAAGCAGGTTCCGATCTCTGCTATTGATTTCAAGCACATAGCAGCTGGCTAATTTATAAATATTTTTTTCGGGAGACCCTGCAAGTCAGCAATTTTATTCCTGAATCAAGTAAACAGTAGTCTAATTCTCACATAAATCCTGTGCTGTAAATAAGTAGAAAAAAATCACAAGATATTCAACTTTATTGATTGCCCCATTACTTTTAGGGGAATTGCAGACAGAATTTTTGTGTTGACTATAATGTAAGAAATGCTCTGCAGTATAGAAAGGGTAGTTGCACGTAGTAAGAATACCGTGTAGAAACACAGGACTTCTGTGAAGAGTGATAAATCCCAAGGTGTCTAAAGCCTTGAAGAAAAGTTTGTAGCAGTGGTTTGTCATCTACTGCTCAAGCCATTGATAGTGATTTGTAATCTCAGTATGGAAAGAAATTCTTCTTGTTTTTTCTTGAAGCCAGTCAGGCAGAGAAAGAAAGGTAACAAGGAAGTAATTATTGAATTAAAACTTGTCTTAAAGGAAAAAATAGAAGTCTTTCCAAAGTGCTAATAAGTTGTGAATTAAAGATTCAATAAAATATTAGACAGGTTCATATCCGCGTAGTAAGGTTTAATGATTACAAACAGAAAAACAATTTAAACCCAAACTGTATACAAAGTAGATTGTAACTTGGTTTGAGTGCAATGTACTCTAAAGTGTTCACTGAGAGGGACAGCTGCAATGATTTTAAATTGCAACTTAGTTCACACCCCAGCAAAAGGTAATTGTTTGCCTACAAGAATGGTTGGCGTTAACATGCCCTCTCCTCTCCAGCTATCAATAAAAGATGAGCTTGAGAAGAAGAGAGTAGGAAGAATGTTGATGTTAGGCCAGTTGCAGATTGGTGACACACCCCTCTACTCCCTCTACCACCACCACCACCCCCCCGCCCCCCCCCCCCAAAAAATCCTTTCTAAATCCTTTCTAGTAGACTGGCTCCCTTGCATGTTTGCAACTCTCTCTGGAGGGAAAAGAAAGAAACTCTGACATATAAACATAATTTTATAATAAGCCAATTCATGTACACATCGGGTATCTGGTGATCGGTGCTGGCTGTAGTTAGGAGCAGAACAAAGATGAATTTCTGACTAGATATCTATACGAGGGCTGGCCCCTGGAGGCTCTTGTTAGGCAACACAAACTGGACAGGCCTTTGAAAGCAATCAGCTGCTGCTTAGGGGATTTGCACATGGAGCAGAGATAAGACTGACCAGTTAGCTCTCAATAAACTAGTTCCAGCACTAGAAGCACTAGAAGTACACTAGTGCTTGGCTTTGTATGGGCTAATTGAACAAGCTAAAAAGCTATTGCTTGTAGAGCCCACCATAGCTCAGGTAATGCTGCATGGCACTGTACCCTGCAGATACCTAAATGAATTCAATGCATTTCCAAAAGATCTCAGTAGCAAGGCCAGCGAGAGCTGCTGAGTGCTGAGCACTTAGGGAAATTTGGTCATTTTATTTTAATGTGATTTATTGGACTTAAGATCAAGATATAAAATAAATCACTTTTATGTTTCCTTAGCAGTACAGCTGGAATCTACTTGTGCATGTTATCCATGGCTGCTTTCTGACGTTTGTGTGTTTATTATGCACAGCAATTAAACACCCCTTTTTCCTAGACAAATTAGAGCTGTGCGAGTTTGTGATTCTGCTGGCAGGCTTACAAATCTTGCTGTGCAGAGCTCACAGTGTTTTCTAATTTTTCTGTGTCATGATGTATCTTGTATGACTAGGGTTGTTTCATTTTCATAGCAAAGCTATAATAATTTTGTACTGATTAAGTGGAAATAATGCCAACTTCTGTAGCTTCTTTGCTTTGCACCCTTTGCTTGGTTTTCAGAAGGCTGCACTAAAAATACCTCCTCTTATGCAAGAGAGGATGAAACGAGTTCTCTAAACTTATATGCACACAGGTACAAGGGTGTGCATATTGGCATATATTTTAAGCAAGAATTTGCATGTATATATGCAAGCTGTAATACATAGGTAATTGCTGCCAGCTGTTAATGATAATTTGTGATTGCATCTCTTGCAGCATGAGCACCAGCATACCTTTATGCTGCAGTCCTTTGCTGTGTAACATGTACACTTCTCAGCACAGTTACATAGCAGCTGCCTGGAGCAGGGCAAGAAATGTCTCGGTGTGTTACGTGCCCAACAGGTTTAAAGGTGGAACGATGCCTTTTGTTCCCTTGTGGGTGAGGAGTACCGTGTTGATTGATCCCCACAGACAACATGCAGGCTACTCAGGAACTCGACTCTGGAAGGCCACCAGGTAGACAGCTGTTGGGCTTAAACAACAGACAGTCAGGCTGGCAGTACATCAGATAGGAACTGGGCAGATTTACAGAAGAAACCCATCAAAAATACATTTAAATAAACACATTCCCACAAAATGTTTTGATTTCTACATGTGGAGTGTTTTTCCATCAGAAAACCCATTGGAAGTGTTCCAGACTTTTTTTTCCCTCAGTTAGATTTCCTAGCAGAACTGAAGTGAAAGTAATCATCATTTAGTGAGCATTTTCTGTGATAAAGTGTGAGATGCCTCAGAGGGAAATTCTGTGTGTTGCAGAACAATGATACTGCTTGGTATCACTGATAATCCTCTTGCAAGCTTTCAGTATCTCTTAGCGCGCACTTTGCATGCTCGGTTCCAGAACTTTACTCCCATAAGTGAAGAAATCTTTTCTGATAAAGTTGTATGCGCATCTCACATTGCATAGATGACTTCCAATGAGAAATTCTATGTGTCGCAATAAGAAATTAGGTCCTCCAGAGCAAATGATAAACTCAGCATACCACATAATATTTTCACAAGCTACGTTTTACCAGCCTGATGTACAAGTTTATGGGGGTTATCTTCATCTTATGAGATTGTATACGAGAGGAAAACTGGAAAGAAAAAGCTGCAAATGAGTTATTGCAAAGATGGGAAAGTGGAGAGAAAAAAAGACATGATAAAAAAGACATTTTCAAGAATAAAAGTCTGAATTTATTTATCTCCTTGCCCCCACTTCAGATGGATTTGAGTTGGAAGGTAACAGTTTTGCAGAGGGATGAGCGTAAAGAGTAGTGGGTTTTGCAAGCTGAAAACAAATGACAAAAGGGTAGATGAAAAGGGTCAGGAACTGTACCATCACCACCGATTGCATCCAGGAACCGTTGTTCAGTTTAGTTTAAATTCCCAGAGGCAAATCAGGAGGGAGGGGAAATGCACTGTGTTTACGTGAAGGGCAATGGAAGCAGCTGTGGAGGGGCCAGAGCCTGTGTGGGTAATGGCTTGTGAGGAGCACCAGTCTGCAAAAGCATCAGCAGAGTTTCTCCTTTTTCTTCTTTCCCAAAATTAAAAGCCAGCAGCAGAGGGGGCAGATAATCTTCTCCAGGCTTAAAGCTCCGGAGGAAAATATTATTTTCCTTTCTGTAATGCACCAGCTGAAAAGCTGGTTTTCTTCTCTAAGTTGTAATTATATATGCCAGTGTTATAGCAAATACCAGAGCTTGACTGAAATGTTTTGGCACTAACTACTGTGACAGGCTGTCAGTTTGGCAGACTCTGTGCTCCTTCCATACCAGTCTAGAGCCAGATATGTGGGGCTGGGAGACTCTCCTACACAGACAAGGTGAAGCTTGGTTGTGACTACCCAACTGCTTAGCATTTAGTCTGTGCATAACAGGGAAAATTGGTTGTTGAAGGTAAGATATGCTGAAGCATAATGGGGGCTTGGCCAAGGAGCTGTGGGAAGGGAAAGCACATACCCAGACTGCTCAGGAAAGAAATAAGACACGAGTACCAGTTCCTGACAAAAGAAATGAAAAGCACAGAGCAGAGCCTTCTGCCTTGCTTGGAGGAAAGAGTTTTCCCTCCTCCTGGAAGTTCAGCCTTTGGCAGAAATTAGTTGAACCAAGATGGTTCAACCATACAACGGTGTCCCTGCTGCTTCCCTGCCTTCAGCTCATGCAGAAGATGTTACTGCTGCTGCTGTGGCCCCACCTTCCTTCTCCTCTGCCCTGCCTTTACTGCTGTCAAAATCACACACACGCAAAAAAAAAAAAAAAAGCTAAGGAAAGGGCAGAAATTGCTTGAAAACTTGCATTCACTGAAGAATAGTCTGAATTTGAGCTAAAATTATGGTATGGAATCAACATAAATTCCTAAAATTAGGTTGTCTTGTTTTGCTGAACTTCATTTGTGTTTATGGAGCAAAATGAAAATCTGGAATAAAATAGTGCAGTGTGCCACACAAAACCCAACTATAGTTATAACTGAGATGACTGTGAAGTTTATAAAAATACTTGGTCACTTCAATATTTATAAAGAAGGTTTGATTAAGGTTTGCTGCATTGAGAGCCACAATTGTTATGGGCAGGGGGGAAAGGAACGGTATTATTTTTCTGGATAGGCAAGGCAAAGACTGTCACTTTCATTGACACAGATCCTGTGAAGCTCAATGCCTCAAAGTCTGCAAATGTCTAAAATGGAGATTTCCATTTTGCAACTGTGTGAATAGATGAAAGTAACCTGCAATGGATTTCAAATCCAGTGAACAAATATTTTGATTGTGAATTCAGCAAGTGTGAGGCTCACGTTTAACCCAGAATGTTTTTTCCTTTCACTTTTTCCCAGTGTTGTTTTGGGATTTGGCTTTTTGTTCAAAGATTTTTCAGAAAGACAGTAGAAAGTGATCTTTTTTTTCCTTTCTTGGAAAAAGTATTTTCTTTCAAAAAAAACATTTAAACTTTCAGCTAATTCCCAGGGATACAGAGGGATATTCTGCAATAAGCTTCCCTCTGAAAACAGGTTGGCTGCTGCCCTAATATTAAGAACGGCAGGATTCCTTGGCTGTGGGGAAAATGAGATGGTCCAGCTGATTGAGGTTATGACTGAGCCAAGATGAGTCAATTACCTCGATGTGCTGAGCAGCCATCCAGAGTACAGCAGAGAGGAGAAATGCCAAGGCTCGTACTTTCCGCTCTGACAACAAACAGCTGCAAAGAGCTGTGACTAGGGAGAGGAGCTGCGATCGTCACCAATCTGGGAGAGCAGTAACTTTGGTTCATTTTATTTTTCTGTAGTTGGTGCCACTGGAGCTGTTTTGTTTGCAGGTCTGGTAACAAAAATTTGGAGGAGATATTCAAAATGCATACATTTTCACATTGTGCCTTTTCAAATGTTTGTCAGGCAGTGCAGAAATTGCCGGTCATTTGCTGACATAGGGATATGACACAGATGCAGAAGGCCTTTGGCATTCACCAGAAACAGTAAACTCGGAGCACTATGAGAGCTTCATGCCAAACATTTAATGGGTTCTCTTACAAAAGGGGGTGTTTAACAGCCTCATCCTTTTGTGGGTATTTTATCTCTTTGTTGTATGGACTTGAGGCAGGCTGTAAAACCATCACTTTGACTCGCATCTGTGGGACTCAAGGCGCACTCATAACCATCTGCTGTCTACAGTTCACAATGATACCACTCTCTGTAGGACCTTACTTCCTTTGGTTTGTTTTCTGAGCAGAACACAGGCATTTTACATCCCATTCTATCACTTTATGCTCACCCATGCAATCATTAACAACCATTTCTTTATGACTTCTTGTGCAACCTCAATCTTTTGCATCTTTTGTCTCATAACTTTAGCAGGAAAAAACCTACTTATCCTCTGTACATAGCTCGTGGCTAAAGAGTATTTTTGCCTGACTACTGTAAAAGAAAAAGAAAAAAATGGATGATTACTAAGAGCTCTGAGCACAATTACATAAAAGTAGTATTTTTATTTTTACCTTTAGGATTCAATAATAACTGATTGCATAACTATAAAGCCATCAAGTCTGGTTTATGATGAAAAATTGTTCAACAGAACTCTGGAATTAAAAAGGAAAAAAAAAATCCGTAATCTCGCAGTTCCACCTTACTTACATGGGAATTATGGTTTTTACCTTCCCTAGAAAAACAATTCAGAACTACAGGTGGAAAATAGAGTAAAGCATTGCAATTTACTAAGCTATGAAAGCTTGAAAATAGGACTTAAGTTAACACTTGATACTTCTAAAAAGTCAGATCAATATGACTAAACAGTACACGGGTACTTTTTTTCACTAGCTTAGATCTTCTTGTCCTTCTTTGAAAGTTTTTGCATTTCACAGTATATGCTAACTTCCCCCTGCTAGGCTTGCAAGGCCTTCCATTCCCTCCAGCAAAATACTGAGCAAATATCCCTATAAGCTGGTGTAATCATTGGTCAGAAAGAAAAAAGCTTTTACTTCCACCCCATCTGATGCTAAACTAAAGCTTCTGTTTTCAGATTACTAGTCCATCAATTTAGCCCAGCCATCATTACCTTCTTCCTTAGATATTCAAATAGTGTTCACCTAAACTTTTGGCAAGTGAGGTTTTTCTAATACTCTAGCATCCTTTCCTCTAGCTGTGTGAGATCAGCTTCCCAAGCAGATCTTTCAGAGACCAGTCTGAAAAGACCATTGTTAAGATGATAATAGCATTCACTTTTGCTTTTGGTAGGCTGCCAAACCTGAAAGATGCTACTTTGTTGCACAGATGAACTTTTGTGCATCAAATCATTTCAGATCCATGGTCTTCCAATGGCTGTAGGATAGTATTTGTCTCTGCAGTGTCTAACTTTCTTCTGTAGTCAATAGATGCCAAGTTTAGCAGCAAGTTGCATTTGTCTCTACATTCTCATTAATGTGATGGATGTTATATAGGTGTATTTATGCAATTCTTCTTGATCTTGTTTTTGTAGTAGTTTGTAGAGTATGGTATCATTACTCTAGTCTTTCATGTAGACACCTTTGCCAAGAAGATAAATACTGGCCTTAATCCTGAGTACGAACATCTTTTTTAGCTGTCACTGTGTTCCTTTTGCATACAAGGTTATTGAGCAATTTTGCAGGCCTGCCTATGCATTTTTGGAATGTAGCACACAAATCCCAACTGACGGAGCTCTTCCACAAAAAAACTTTGATTAGATTTAGGAATGGCAAAATCCTTTTCTCCTCTCCCCTGGCATTGCCTGTATCTCCACAAGTGTCTACTAGTTAAATTTTCACAGTCTAACATAAACAAGGCAATATAGAGATGTTTAGAATTTTATTCTACATCAAACAGTGAGTAAGATTAGGCATTTGTTATTTACAGCTCTTTGGAATATGCCTGCATCATTTGGTACTTTTCTCCTAGTGGAAGAATAGTCTTAGTAAAGAGACAAATGGATCAGTATATAACCCTGCATTAACCTGCGTTCATGCTGGTTTGGCAAGATTCACAGCCCTCTCTCTTCATGACAGGAATAAAATCAATACTTATTAAAATTCCATAGTTGTACAATTAAATGTTTTTCATCAGTGGACCATCAGCAGGACATAGACACATGCCAGTTTTTCTTTTCATTGTTGAAGAGCTGCCGCATTATGCAGGAGAACTTTCTGTTTTTCAATAATGAGTGTAGGACCCTAGTCTGTGGGAGGGTAAAAGAAGACTATGGCATGAATGACAGCAAGCTTACTCTGACACCTCTACCCATAGAGAGGGTGTGATGTTAGTCCTTAGTGGGCCAGGCGAAAATCCATTTCCTGCTTTACTTAGAATCATACAGTCATTTAGGTTGGAAAAGAGCTTTAAGATCATCAGGTCCAACCGTTAACCTAGCACTGCCAAGTCCACCACTAAACCATGCCCCTAAGCACCACATCTACAGGTCTTTTAAATCCCTCCAGGGATGGTGACTCCACCACTTCCCTGGGCAGCCTGTTCCAATGCTTGATAACCCTTTCAGTGAAGAAATTTTTCCTAATAGCCAATCTAAAACTCCCCTGGCACAACTTGAGGCCGTTTCCTCTTGTCCTATTGCTTGTTACGTGGGAGAAGAGACAGACCCCCACCTCACTACAACCTCCTTTCAGGTAGTTGTAGAGAGCGATAAGGTCTCCCCTCAGCCCCCTTTTCTCCAGGCTAAACAACCCCATTTCTCTCAGCCGCTCCTCCTAAGACTTGTGCTCTAGGCCCTTCACCAGCTTCGTTGCCCTTCTTTGGACCCCCTCCAGCACGTCAATGTCTTTCTTGTATTGAGGAGCCCAAAACTGAACACAGTATTTGAGGTGCAGCCTCACCAGTGCCGAGTACAGGGGGATGATCACTTCCCTAGTCCTGCTGGCCACACTATTCCTGATACAAGCCAGGATGCTATTGGTCTTCTTGGCCACCTGGGCACACTGCCAGCTCATATTGAGCTGGCTGTTGACCAACACTCCCAGGTCCTTTTCCACCAGGCAGCTTTCAAGCCACCAACTGGATTTCAGTCCATTCACCACCACTCTTTGGGCTCAGCCATCCAGCCATTTTTTTTACCCAGTGAAGAGTACACCCATCTAAGCCCCAAGCAGCCAGTTTCTCCAGGAGAATGCTGTGGGAAATGGTGTCAAAGGCTTTACTAAAGTCTAGGTAGACAACATCGACAGCCTTTCCCTAATCCACTAGGCAGGTCACCTTGTCACAGAAGGAGATGAGGTTGGTCAAGCAGGACGTGCCTTTCATAAACCCATGCTGACTGGGCCTGATCCCCTGGTTGTCTTGTACATGCCACATGATGGCACTCAAGATCATCTGTTCCATAACCTTCTCTGGCACCGAGGTCAGACTGACAGGCCTGTAGTTCCCTGGATCCTCCTTCTGGCCCTTCTTGTGAATGGGTGTCACATTTGCTAACTTCCAATAACTTGGATGTTTAGGTTACCTTGCTGTATTGCTCTAATGGAAGTGGCTTTTGGCTATATTTTGACTTGAAAAGCTGTCAAAAATCCCTTTTGCTAGAATAATGTTAAATATTAAGAGAATCAAAGGGTTTTGGATAGCCATTTCCATATTTTGTTGCAAACTTATCAATCTGGTCTAGCATTTTTTTAATTTTATTTGTTTTTCTAATCGGGAACATTTTCCTGGGTATAAGGAGTCATTTTCCAATAATCTTGTTTCCAAATAAAAACATCAATTATTAAAAATCCGTTCTGAAATTAAACAGACACTTGTCTGACAGATATTTATGCATACGATTATGGTTGTGCACATAAACATCACCACTGGGCCTGTATACTTAGATTAAATCACGCATAAATATTTGCAACGTTCTTTTGTGCAATAAAGGATACCTTCATGGCCTATTTCAGACATTCAAACAAAAATCATTAAGTGGGTACAGAGATAACAAAGCTTAGTGAAAAAACTAAAGATGGAGATATGTTGTTTGCTGTATATTTTTGAGTGTTTTACGCATATATGAATATTTTCTTATTCTCTGAGAACTAGCTCTTTTTAATGAAAGTTCAAAGTCTTACAGGATCTAGCTTTCAAGTGAAACCCAAGTGTAGTGACAGTTGCCACAATGATGAGAGATGACAAATTTGGATACTGCACATCTCATACATTCTATGTTAAACATTTTTATTTAAATTTTGGTATTAAAGGTAGGGGAATGAATAATTGTCTATTACTTTAGTACTTCAGATTTTTAAATGAAAAAAAAAAAGATGAAAGATCACATCACTTAATAATAGATGGTACCTATATCTGCTTGGGGCAGGGGGGAACCCAAATCCAAAGGCTGAAAGCTGAGATAGTAAAGGTCCTTTTTGACTTTAAAACTTGAACATATCTTACCTTCTGTCTGTAGGTGGTATTAATCTCATATGAGATTCACATTAATCTCATATGAACAGTGCTGGCTGAAGAGAGGGTAAATTTGGCTTAGTTTTTTAAAAACTAATTTGACTTTTTGCTGCATCCTTATCAAAAGCACAACAGAGCTGACTGCAATGGCTATGTCTGCCTGATGCAGCACGGTGCTGTGAAATGTTACCCATGCTGTTTCCAGGGTTGTTAGCAGTAACACTGGTTCACTGCAGCAAGATGCACTGATATCCTCTAGGTTTTTTCAGCATGTCAGCACTGCACCCCATGCTAATGATCTTCTTGTCTCAGGAAAGCTATTAAGTACTTGCTTGGTGTAAAGCTCCATATTCATGCTGCTTCTGGCCCCAAATGGTCTTATTTTGGTGCTGTCTGTGCTGTGCTCCATTCTACTCAGTAGAAATGCCCAAAGAATTCAGGACTATGATACTTGGAAACAGGGCAGGGGAGGAGAAGAGATTTTGATGCCCAGATTGCAGCCCTGTGACAACCCTTCAAACAGCTGTCAGTATAATCCATGAATCCACGAGCATCTATGAAGAGTGTTAAAATTTATTGATTGATACTTCACTGGCTCTGATCTAGTTCAGACTGAAATATAAATACCAGAAAAACAGCATTTCTCAGATTTGGGAAAACGTTCACTAAGCTTCATTTGGAATAGTGCACAGCTGAGACAATAATGTGGTATAAACTTGGGCTTTTTTATAAATGTCCCTGTGTGACAAAGTAAAAACGGATACAATTTCCTTTAAATCAGTGCTATGGAAACATGAAACACTTATGCTGCTTACTTTACTAGAGCCTCAGTAAGCAGATGGTGCAAGCCTGCCAGTGAGTACTATACATCCCAGGTGATATTTCAGCAAGAAAGATCTGTTAGTCAAGAACATTCTCTTTTCAGTCTGTGGGGAAGAAATTTATAGAGCAATGTGTTATGGGACTGCTGATTTCTGAAACAGAAGATGGCCTTTTTATTTATTCGTTTGGGATTTTGGTTTTATAGCTTTGCTCACTGGTTCATCTTGGTGTCTTTCAATGGAGCTGAGGCTCTGGAACAGATATGCTTTCTGAATAAGATTGTCTGGTTAATTTTTTTATTTTTACTTTTAATACTTATGATGGCACTGAGATTTCTCTTCTCAGAAAAACATACGTATTCCTTCCTTTCTGCTGATTTATTTCTGACTTGTGCTGTCATAAGGATTCTCCCAGGACATTTGTTGTTCACTCAGTAATTTAAACTTTGTGAATTTCTTTAAACTTTGTTTAAGTTAAATCCCAGTATATTTTCCTCTGAATAATTTTTTGCACTCAATCCCTGAAAAACAGTTTGTGCTTTTATTTATTTATTTACTGCTATCTTTTTAGTTCCACTGACAGTTTTCCAGCTCTTGCTAACAGCCCTCTGGTCAAGTGTCCTTGGAGAAAAGCAGACAAAATATTCTGTACTGGAATATTTTTGAATTTGGAAGCACACTAATAGATTCAAAAATTTAGCATTCTAGGGAATGACTACTGCAGAAGTTATTTGAACGTGCACTCTTTTCAATACCGTTTTCCCAGTCCTTGATGCTGCAGAGTCTCCGTTTAGTGTACCTGCACCTGTGGGAAAATGCTGCACGAATAGTTTGTTAGCATTTTGGTCACGTAAGTGGAAAACAAGTTTGAAAGCAGGAGGAAAACTTCAGTGGAGAATGAGCTTTTCTAATATATAACATACTTGAAACACAGCAGTCAGGACAGGTCCATTCTTCCTGCTGTAGAATAATTATGCATATATTTGAGCTATATTCTGCTTTGATACAGGGATGCCAACAGTGAACTTAGAACTGAGTCTTAAGACTGTTATTAGAAAATGTTCTTAATAAGCTAATTTACCTATTAAATTATGTTACAGTTACTAAAATCTTGCAGCCA